>NC_134485.1:436528265-436533265 GCF_040206685.1 Ascaphus truei | reverse complement strand
TGTGTCTGTGTGTCTGTGTGTGTGTGGTATCACTGGCTCTGTGTGTGTTGTGTCCCTGGCTCTGTGTGTGTTGTGTCCCTGGCTGTGTGTGTTGTGTCCCTGGCTGTGTGTGTGTGTGTGTGTGTGTGTGTGTGTGTGTGTGTGTGTGTGTGTGTGTGTGTGTGTGTGTGTGTGTGTGTGTGTGTGTGTGTGTGTGTGTTATGTCACTGGCTCTGTGTGTGTGTGTGTGTATGTGTGTGTGTATGTATGTGTGTGTGTGTGTGTGTGTGTGTGTGTGTGTGTGTGTGTGTGTGTGTGTGTGTGTGTGTGTGTGTGTGTGTGTGTGTGTGTGTTATGTCACTGGCTCTCTGTGTGTGTGTGTGTTTGTTGTGTGTGTGTGTGTTATGTCACTGGCTGTGTGTGTGTGTGTGTGTGTGTGTGTGTGTGTGTGTGTGTGTGTGTGTGTGTGTGTGTGTGTGTGTGTGTGTGTGTGTGTGTGTGTGTGTGTGTGTGTGTGTGTGTGTGTTATGTCACTGGCTCTGTGTGTGTGTGTATGTGTGTGTGTGTTATGTCACTGGCTCTGTGTGTGTGTGTGTGTGTGTGTGTGTGGTATCACTGGCTCTGTGTGAGGTGTGTCCCTGGCTCTGTGTGTGTTGTGTCACTGACTGTGTGTGTTGTGTCACTGACTGTGTGTGTTGTCAGTTCGTAGTGTCAATATATTGCCTTGCAGTGCGTTGCAGCCTTCTGGCAGTGCAGGGTTGTCAAAATTGTCACAAGTTAAACCTGGCGCCAACCCCAAAAATCCTGTATGTGGTGTTTATAGATTATAAATATTACATTCATCATGTATATTTACTAAAAGCTGCTGCACATAACTACTGTACTGTGTACCCATAACCCCCGTACTGTGTACCCATAACCCCCGTACTGTGTACCCATAACCCCCGTACTGTGTACCCATAACCCCCGTACTGTGTACCCATAACCCCCGTACTGTGTACCCATAACCCCCGTACTGTGTAGCCATAACCCCCGTACTGTGTACCCATAACCCCCGTACTGTGTAGCCATAACCCCCGTACTGTGTACCCATAACCCCCGTACTGTGTAGCCATAACCCCCGTACTGTGTACCCATAACCCCCGTACTGTGTACCCATAACCCCCGTACTGTGTACCCATAACCCCCGTACTGTGTAGCCATAACCCCCGTACTGTGTACCCAAAACCCCCGTACTGTGTACCCATAACCCCCGTACTGTGTACCCATAACCCCCGTACTGTGTACCCATAACCCCCCAACCAGGAACTAAACACAGCGCGGCAAATACCCCTTAACCCTGTCACTGCCATTAGTATACTTTGCCCCTAGGAGGAACTGACCCCTTAACCCTGTCACTGCCATTAGTACACTTTGCCCCTAGGAGAGACTGACCCCTTAACCCTGTCACTGCCATTAGTACACTTTGCCCCTAGGAGAGACTGACCCCTTAACCATATCACTGCCATTAGTACACTTTGCCCCTAGGAGGGACTGACCCCTTAACCCTGTCACTGCCATTAGTACACTTTGCCCCTAGGAGGAACTGACCCCTTAACCCTGTCACTGCCATTAGTATACTTTGCCCCTAGGAGAGACTGACCCCTTAACCCTGTCACTGCCATTAGTACACTTTGCCGATAGGAGGGACTGACCCCTTAACCCTGTCACTGCCATTAGTACACTTTGCCCCTAGGAGGGACTGACCCCTTAACCCTGTCACTGCCATTAGTATACTTTGCCCCTAGGAGGAACTGACCCCTTAACCCTGTCACTGCCATTAGTACACTTTGCCCCTAGGAGAGACTGACCCCTTAACCCTGTCACTGCCATTAGTACACTTTGCCCCTAGGAGAGACTGACCCCTTAACCCTGTCACTGCCATTAGTACACTTTGCCCCTAGGAGAGACTGACCCCTTAACCCTGTCACTGCCATTAGTATACTTTGCCCCTAGGAGGAACTGACCCCTTAACCCTGTCACTGCCATTAGTACACTTTGCCCCTAGGAGAGACTGACCCCTTAACCCTGTCACTGCCATTAGTACACTTTGCCCCTAGGAGAGACTGACCCCTTAACCCTGTCACTGCCATTAGTACACTTTGCCGATAGGAGGGACTGACCCCTTAACCCTGTCACTGCCATTAGTACACTTTGCCCCTAGGAGGGACTGACCCCTTAACCCTGTCACTGCCATTAGTACACTTTGCCCCTAGGAGGAACTGACCCCTTAACCCTGTCACTGCCATTAGTACACTTTGCCCCTAGGAGGGACTGACCCCTTAACCCTGTCACTGCCATTAGTACACTTTGTCCCTAGGAGGGACTGACCCCTTAACCCCGTCACTGCCATTAGTACACTTTGCCCCTAGGAGGGACTGACCCCTTAACCATGTCACTGCCATTAGTACACTTTGCCCCTAGGAGGGACTGACCCCTTAACCATGTCACTGCCATTAGTACACTTTGCCCCTCGGAGAGACTGACCCCTTAACCCTGTCACTGCCATTAGTACACTTTGCCCCTAGGAGGGACTGACCCCTTAACCCTGTCACTGCCATTAGTACACTTTGCCCCTAGGAGAGACTGACCCCTTAACCCTGTCACTGCCATTAGTACACTTTGCCCCTAGGAGGGACTGACCCCTTAACCCTGTCACTGCCATTAGTACACTTTGCCCCTAGGAGGGACTTACCCCTTAACCCTGTCACTGCCATTAGTTCATTTTGCCCCTAGGAGGGACTGACCCCTTAACCCTGTCACTGCCATTAGTACACTTTGCCCCTAGGAGGAACTGACCCCTTAACCCTGTCACTGCCATTAGTACACTTTGCCCCTAGGAGGAACTGACCCCTTAACCCTGTCACTGCCATTAGTACACTTTGCCCCTAGGAGGGACTGACCCCTTAACCCTGTCACTGCCATTAGTACACTTTGTCCCTAGGAGGGACTGACCCCTTAACCCTGTCACTGCCATTAGTTCACTTTGCCCCTAGGAGGAACTGACCCCTTAACCATATCACTACCATTAGTACACTTTACCCATAGGAGGGACTGACCCCTTAACCCTGTCACTGCCATTAGTACACTTTGTCCCTAGGAGGGACTGACCCCTTAACCCTGTCACTGCCATTAGTTCACTTTGCCCCTAGGAGGAACTGACCCCTTAACCCTGTCACTGCCATTAGTTCACTTTGCCCCTAGGAGGAACTGACCCCTTAACCATATCACTGCCATTAGTACACTTTACCCCTAGGAGGGACTGACCCCGTAACCCTGTCACTGCCATTAGTACACTTTGCCCCTAGGAGGGACTGACCCCTTAACCCCGTCACTGCCATTAGTACACTTTGCCCCTAGGAGGGACTGACCCCTTAACCCTGTCACTGCTATTAGTACACTTTGCCCCTAGGAGGGACTGACCCCTTAACCATGTCACTGCCATTAGTACACTTTGCCCCTAGGAGAGACTGGCCCCTTAACCATGTCACTGCCATTAGTACACTTTGCCCCTAGGAGGGACTGACCCCTTAACCCTGTCACTGCCATTAGTACACTTTGCCCCTAGGAGGGACTTACCCCTTAAACCTGTCACTGCCATTAGTTCACTTTGCCCCTAGGAGGGACTGACCCCTTAACCCTGTCACTGCCATTAGTTCACTTTGCCCCTAGGAGAGACTGACCCCTTAACCATGTCACTGCCATTTGTTCACTTTGCCCCTAGGAGAGACTGACCCCGTAACCCTGTCACTGCCATTAGTACACTTTGCCCCTAAGAGGGACTTACCCCTTAAACCTGTCACTGCCATTAGTTCACTTTGCCCCTAGGAGGGACTGACCCCTTAACCCTGTCACTGCGATTAGTTCACTTTGCCCCTAGGAGAGACTGACCCCTTAACCCTGTCACTGCCATTAGTACACTTTGCCCCTAGGAGAGACTGAACCCTTAACCCTGTCACTGCCATTAGTACACTTTGCCCCTAGGAGGGACTGACCCCTTAACCCTGTCACTGCCATTAGTACACTTTGCCCCTAGGAGAGACTGGCCCCTTAACCATGTCACTGCCATTAGTACACTTTGCCCCTAGGAGGGACTGACCCCTTAAACCTGTCACTGCCATTAGTTCACTTTGCCCCTAGGAGGGACTGACCCCTTAACCCTGTCACTGCCATTAGTTCACTTTGCCCCTAGGAGAGACTGACCCCTTAACATGTCACTGCCATTTGTTCACTTTGCCCCTAGGAGAGACTGACCCCTTAACCCTGTCACTGCCATTAGTTCACTTTGCCCCTAGGAGGGACTGACCCCTTAACCCTGTCACTGCCATTAGTTCACTTTGCCCCTAGGAGGGACTGACCCCTTAACCATGTCACTGCCATTAGTACACTTTGCCCCTAGGAGGGACTGACCCCTTAACCCTGTCACTGCCATTAGTTCACTTTGCCCCTAGGAGGGACTGACCCCTTAACCATGTCACTGCCATTAGTACACTTTGCCCCTAGGAGGGACTGACCCCTTAACCATGTCACTGCCATTAGTACACTTTGCCCCTAGGAGGGACTGACCCCTTAACCATGTCACTGCCATTAGTACACTTTGTCCCTAGGAGGGACTGACCCCTTAACCCTGTCACTGCCATTAGTTCACTTTGCCCCTAGGAGGAACTGACACCTTAACCATATCACTGCCATTAGTAAACTTTGCCCATAGGAGAGACTGACCCCTTAACCCTGTCACTGCCATTAGTACACTTTACCCCTAGGAGGGACTGACCCCTTAACCCTGTCACTGCCATTAGTACACTTTGCCCCTAGGAGGGACTGACCCCTTAACCCTGTCACTGCCATTAGTACACTTTGCCCCTAGGAGGGACTGACCCCTTAACCCTGTCACTGCCATTAGTACACTTTACCCTTAGGAGGGACTGACCCCTTAACCCTGTCACTGCCATTAGAACACTTTGCCCCTAGGAGGGACTGAC
>NC_134485.1:436419873-436528065 GCF_040206685.1 Ascaphus truei | reverse complement strand
GAGGGGGGATATGAGGAGGGGAAGGGGGGATGTGAGGAGGGGAGGGGGGATATGAGGAGGGGAGGGGGGAGGGGGAGATGTGGGGAGTGGAAGGTATGAGGAGGGGGAGATGTGGGGAGTGGAAGGTATGAGGAGGGGGAGATGTGGGGAGTGGAAGCGATGAGGAGGGGGAGATGTGGGGAGTGGAAGTTATGAGGAGGGGAGATGTGGGGAGTGGAAGTTATGAGGAGGGGGAGATGAGGAGAGGGAGATGTGGGGAGATGCTATTTTGCAAAGTGTAATATACACACACGGTTAATGTGGGGGTATCAGTGTGTGTGTGTGTGTGTGTGTGTGTGTGTGTGTGTGTGTGTGTGTGTGTGTGTGTGTGTGTGTGTCACTGTGTGTGTGTGTGTGTGTGTGTGTGTGTGTGTGTGTGTGTGTGTGTGTGTGTGTGTGTGTGTGTGTGTGTGTGTGTCACTGTGTGTGTGTGTCACTGTGTGTGTGTCACTGTGTGTGTGTGTGTCACTGTGTGTGTGTGTGTGTCACTGTGTGTGTGTGTGTCACTGTGTGTGTGTGTGTGTGTCACTGTGTGTGTGTCACTGTGTGTGTGTCACTGTGTGTGTGTGTCACTGTGTGTGTGTGTGTCACTGTGTGTGTGTGTGTCACTGTGTGTGTGTGTGTGTGTCACTGTGTGTGTGTGTGTCACTGTGTGTGTGTGTGTGTGTCACTGTGTGTGTGTGTGTGTGTCACTGTGTGTGTGTGTGTGTGTCACTGTGTGTGTGTGTGTGTCACTGTGTGTGTGTGTGTGTGTGTGTGTGTGTCACTGTGTGTGTGTGTGTGTGTGTGTGTGTGTCACTGTGTGTGTGTGTGTGTGTGTGTGTGTGTGTGTCACTGTGTGTGTGTGTGTGTGTGTGTGTGTGTGTGTGTGTGTGTGTGTGTGTGTGTGTGTGTGTGTGTGTGTGTGTGTGTGTGTGTGTGTGTGTGTGTGTCACTGTGTGCACGTATATTGGGGAGGGAGGTTGAGTGTGGGAAGGGGAGACAAATACATGGGGGATGTAAGAGAGCGGGGGGAAGGAAAGGGTGACTGGGGAGTGTGAGGAGGGGTGAGAGTGAAGAGGTGTGTGAGAAGGGGGGGTTCTCGCAAGGCCGCCGAAAGGTAGGTGGGGGCCCCGGTGGAAACGTTGATCCTGGGCCCCGGGAAAGCTGTCTGCGGCCCTGCATGGCAGTGATGTCACTGACTGCGGCCCTGCATGGCAGTGATGTCACTGACTGCGGCCCTGCATGGCAGTGATGTCACTGACTGCGGCCCTGCATGGCAGTGATGTCACTGACCGCGGCCCTGCATGGCAGTGATGTCACTGACTGCGGCCCTGCATGGCAGTGATGTCACTGACCGCGGCCATGCATGGCAGTGATGTCACTGACTGCGGCCCTGCATGGCAGTGATGTCACTGACTGCGGCCCTGCATGGCAGTGATGTCACTGACTGCGGCCCTGCATGGCAGTGATGTCACTGACCGCGGCCCTGCATGGCAGTGATGTCACTGACTGCGGCCCTGCATGGCAGTGATGTCACTGACTGCGGCCATGCATGGCAGTGATGTCACTGACTGCCACTAGGAGAGCAAGAGACGCTATTTTGCAAAGTGTAATATACACACAAAGTCAGGAATGTCACATTTTTAAAAATTTCTTAATTTTAATTAATGCCTACATTTATTTTATTTCATTTTAATTTATGTCAATTATTTATTTCATTTTAATTTGTTAATTATTTTAATTTTAATTACACATACTGTACACACATACACACATACACGGTGAGGGAGCTGAGAGAGCAGGGAAGGGGGGGAGACGAGATTTTGTGTTATGTTAAGAATCGAAAATAAATACATTTTGAAGTAGTAATCATCCCCTCTGAACTGGGCATTCCTGGCCAACAATGCCCTGGCTGTAAGAGTTGAAGGGCCCAAGCAAAGCCCCCACCTCTATACGCACAAACACACACTGCAGCCCCCACCTCTATACACACAAACGCACACTTCACCCCCCACCTCTATACACACAAACACACACTTCAGCCCCCACCTCTATACGCACAAACGCACACTGCAGCCCCCACCTCTATACCCACAAACGCACACTGCAGCCCCCACCTCTATACGCACAAACACACACTGCAGCCCCCACCTCTATACACACAATCACACACTGCAGGACCCACCTCTGTATACAGAAACAGACACTGCAGCCAGGGTTGCTACCTTCTATTGAAAGCTAACCCGGAGATAACAACATTTTTTAGGATATGAGGAGGGGAAGGGGGGATATGAGGAGGGGAGGAATATGAGGAGGGGAAGGGGGGATATGAGGAGGGGAGGAATATGAGGAGGGGAGGGGGGATATGGGGGGGGATAGGAGGAGGGGAAGGGGGGATATGAGGAGGGGAGGAATATGAGGAGGGGAGGGGGGATATGGGGAGGGAGGGGAGGGGGGATATGAGGAGGGAGGGGAGGGGGGATATGGGGAGGGAGGGGAGGGGGGATATGGGGAGGGGAAGGGGGATATGAGGAGGGGAGGAATATGAGGAGAGGGGAGGGGGGATATGGGTTACAAACAAAATATTCATTTTATAAAGTTTTTGGAAAGACAGATCGCGCTATGTAGCTTTGTTTCCTCCCCTATGTACACCATGGTTACCCTGACGAGATAAGCCTGGAGGGATATCCACAATACACAGCTACTACCTGGGGTGGCAGCCCAATCTGCCAACTGCATACTTACCACTTACATCTTGTGAGTAGATAGACCGGCAGAGCCAAGATATTGTCATTATTATTTCATCATAGTCTCAACGTCTGCACTTAAATTTGCACTGTTTTCTGTTTTTATTTCCCTATATTTTGCTCCTCCTGGATTGTTTGAAATACATATTATTATAAGTGCACCAACAGTGGTTACCTGCAGGCGCTGATCCCGCCTTGGAGGGGAGGTTCTTTGGGGACACTAGAGGTTAAGTGACCAAGGAACTGGTACTTTGAAGAGGCAGAGGCCCCAGCATGGGGTCGTAGGCTCCTTAAGGGCTGCGACGTCCTGATTGGCGTAAGCTGGGGGGGGGTCGGCTAACCCCCCCTTTCCCCCTCGGAGTGAGGAAGGCTGCTTGTCCCCTCCCATGCAGGGGGAGGGGGGTGAGAGGATATAAAGAGTGGGCCCCCAGGGGAGAGAGACAGAGCTAACGGAATTCCCACCCACCCATCCCCAATGTTTTGCTATTGTATTGAGCTGTTTGGAGTGTTATATTTAACATGATTTTGTATCACACAGGAGCAGTTTGTCACTGTTACCAACGCTGGTAAAAGGCTGGGCCTAAGCTGACCCTAGGGGCGGGAGGGGGAGGGAAGCAGCCCAACATCGGCTGAATGAGGATCTCCCCCTCCCATCTTACAGTGCTTTGGGCGGGGGGAGGGAGCGGGCCAATTGCTGGCTGCCTGGGCAAGGATCTCCCCCCCATTCACTTGCTACGGGCGGGGGGAGGGAGCGGGCCAATTGCTGGCTGCCTGGGCAAGGATCTCCCCCCCATGCACATGCTATGGGCGGGGGGAGGGAGCGGGCCAATTGCTGGCTGTCTGGGCAAGGATCTCCCCCCCCCCCCATTTTGCATGGAGCATACTTGGCTGGCGGGCAGGCTGGTAGGATTTTAACAGCGGATGTTAAAATAAAGCTGTGACCTTTTCTTCCAACATTGTGTGGTCTCCATTATTTGGTTGTCACGGTTGTGCTCGCCACAAACGTGGGTCGGACCGCGTGGCTGAGGTGGGGTTGTATAAGCACCGACCTTAGACCGCGCAGGCTGATCCGGATTGCGCAGTTCGTAGTCGTACATAGCAGGGTCGGGACTGGAGAAGGCAGAATCGTCAGTGGACAAGCCAGGGTCAGGATTGGAGACTTCAGGGTAAACGTTATCGGAGCGGAGTTTCAGTAACAGGAAGTCAACTAGGTCCCGCTTCAGCGTAATAGCTGCAGGGCGGGAGCAGGTTCTGCGCGTGCGGCGACCAAGGCCCATGGTACTGGTCACAGGAAGGGATAGGCAGACTGGAGTGGGCACACCGCCTGGCAGCACTGGTAAACCAGTGCTTCAGCGCAAGAGTCCAGAGCGGGCCTGTGCAAGGAGAGAGAGAGCTACAGACCTCAGGACTTGTAGACCGGCCTCTGCTAAGGGAAGGGCAGCAGGCCTCAGGAAGCAGGGAGCTGAAGTAAACACTGGAGGTCCTCCGCTTCAGCACAGGAGTCAGGAACATGCCTCTGCGTGAAACTAGAGCTGCTGCTACTTTTTACAAAGACTGACAGACTGGAATCTCTCATCCCTGTGTGGGAGTTCTCTGTAAGGGTTCCACCCCATATCCCTGGGGCTTCACAGAGATGGAGGCGTTGCACCACTGAGACCAGATGAAGGCATGAACACCAGAAACCTGTTCCTGTCCTCCCCCCACCATCGCGGGAGACTCAGGCCCTCCTGTTGCCAGCAGGTATGCACCACACCCAGACATGAAGCCAGACCTTAGCACACCCTAGGGAGTCCGATCTGCGACCAGGGGGGGGGGATCGAGGGGCTACAGTAGATAGGGCAATCTGTTGCCGTGACCGCATGAACCGAACAGTTTGTTGTCTCCCGGGTGCTCGGGTTCGGCACATTGCGGATCGGGAAGACAGATTGTTGGGGGGGGCTGGGATTGACCCGGCGGTCTCGGTACACGTTGGCACCAATGACAAAGTTAGAGAAAGAAGGAGGGTCCTAAAAAATGATTACAGGGATCTAGGCCAAAAGCTTAAGGCAAGGACCTCCAAGGTAGTATTTTCTGAAATACTACCAGTGCCATGCGCTACCGCAGGGAGACAGCCAGAGATCAGGGAGGTTAATGCATGGCTAAGAAAGTGGTGCAGGAAGGAGGGGTTTGGGTTTTTAGAGCACTGGGACTCCTTTTCTGAGAGGTGCCATCTATATTCTAGGGACGGATTGCACCTCAATGAAGAGGGATCTTCTGTGCTAGGGGGGAGAATGCTAAAAAGGTTGGAGGAGATTTTAAACTAGTGTAACGGATTTTCTGGCCTGACCTGACCCACCCAATCTCACATTGGCCCCTGTGGTCTAACCGGCCCCCATTACCTGGTCGTGTCTGGTGGTGCACCTGTTGGCAACAGGACTCCTGAGTCTCCCGCATGATGGTGTATGGGGATTGTCAACCCAGACAGGCAGCAGAGGTAGTGTGTGTGCGAGTCCTACCTATATCCAGTGCAGCGCCTGCACCTTATCAGGATCCCTGCGTTCCGCATGGGGATGGTTCTGATGAGGAACTCCTCTGTGGTGCCTTCCTCTGCAGAGTAATTCCAGACTCACACATGAGGTATGCCATTTCACAGCCTGGCTACACTAGGATGGAGGGGGAAGGGAATGAAACAGATAATGAACTAAATGGAATAGGAGGATACAAGGTGGTATGGAGGTAGAATGGGGGCAAGTGCGAGTTTGACAAGTAGTGAGATACCCATAGTAAATACAGATAGTACTACAAAACTTCTAAAGACTAAACCAAGTGGGCGCAGAAAGGAAGGAGCAGATAAGATAATAGTACAGGCTGAAAAACGGAACACTACACTATCTGGTCTTTTCTTTCTTTGGAGATTGTCTGCGGGCAGTTGCTGCATCTATCACAGGGACCATCCACCCCATAAGCTGGGTGACTGCTCAGTTTTGGCTGCGTTACTGTGGGTACCCCTTTGTGTGCCCCACACTATCACTGTATCCCTCATTTAAACATTGCTGTACTATGTAACGTTTTCTATTTTCATGGCTGCAAGAGTCGCTCCTCTGGTCCTTTTTGGAAATAATTGAATGCACATCTTGCCACATGTATGTGCACTTGGAGCAGCTGTTCCAAGGAGTATACCGCTGTGAGAGGTGTGAGCGGGGGGTCTCTTTAGAGTCAGAGATTGCTGATCTGAAGAGGAAAGTTGCAATATTGAGGGACATTGGCAATCTTGAAAGGGGTTTAGAGCTCACTGAGCTGGCCCTTGCTTCTACTAGTGGTGCAGATGGTGGCGCTGTTAGTGAGGAGCAGGTAGGTAGCTTGGTTGCTGTTAGTGAGGAGCAGGTAGGTAGCTGGGTGACAGTTAGAAGGGAAAGCAGGGGCAATAGGGAGAGGCAGGTCGTTTCTGAGCTGACACATCCCAATAGATTTGCCATGCTGAGTGAAGATATTGGGCATGTCGGGGCAGAAATGGCAAGGTTGGGGGAGACTAATTCCTCTAGCAGCCAGGGGAATTGTGTTGTATATCTTTATTTGTATAGCGCCATTAATGTACATAGCGCTTCACAGTAGTAATACACGTGGTAATCATATAAATAACAAATAAGAAATAGATATAAATAACAGGTCATGGGAATAAGTGCTTCAGACAAACGTAACATTACGGAAGAGGAGTCCCTGCTCCGAGGAGCTTACTATCTAATTGGTATGTAGGAGGAACGTACAGAAACAGTAGGAGGGCATTTCGATAAGTGCGTCTGCAGGGGGCAAAGCTTTATGTATCATGTGTCTAGTAATATCCAGTGCTATTCATATACTTCTTTAAGCAGGTGTGTCTTAAGGTGGGTCTTAAAGGTGGATAGAGAGGGTGCTAGTCGGGTACTGAGGGGAAGGGCGTTCCAGAGGTGCGGGGCAGTCAGTGAGAAAGGTTTAAGGTGGGAGAGGGCTTTAGATACAAAGGGGGTAGAAAGAAGACATCCTTGAGAAGAACGCAAGAGTCGGGATGGTGCATAGCGAGAAATTATATACTATACAAACGGGTAAATCAACTGACTAACCCTCCAGGCGCTCAGAATAAAGCATAGTCCTGCTGGTAGGAGATGATATAATGAATCTTTGA
The DNA here is from genome assembly GCF_040206685.1 of Ascaphus truei. NCBI lineage: Eukaryota > Metazoa > Chordata > Amphibia > Anura > Ascaphidae > Ascaphus > Ascaphus truei. The sequence goes on along the minus strand of NC_134485.1, from coordinate 436,521,159 downwards.
GACCCAGGCTGTGAACAACCGTATAACAGTATAGTATAATATATTATCCTTCCCCCCAACCGGCTCACCATGAGCACTATAAGGTTGGGACACGGGTAACTCACGTGTTAGTCCTCGTGGTTGTTTGTACCAAGCCTGTCCGGTCTTTTCAATGTGGTATATGTTCCTGCTTCTCCTGGATAAAGCTGGGATGCCTCTGTCTCAAGATCTTTGCTCTTCACCGCCAACCCGATACCCGCAGATGCGGAGGGTGGTCACCTGACCGGCGGCATGAACGGTGCTTCCGGATGACGTCACGGCAGACCTGGTAAACCAGCAACAAACCAGCAGTGACTCGGCGTGCAGACGCGTAGTGCAACAATATAGAAAACCTCTCAGGAAGAGAAAAAGCGCCGCACAGCACAAAAAAGGAAAAATGAAGGCTGATGTGAGAGAATAAAAAGAGCTTTATTTGCACAAGGTGCAAGCGAGTTCTCTTGACGCGTTTCGCCCTGGCAGGCCTTTGTCAAAAGAGTGATTCGCTTGCATCACAAGACATCTAGTTATACACCAGCAAAACCTATGACAGCTGTTCATGTTGTTCAATGCAATGAGTATCAGGTGTCCAGCAAAAGGAAAGGATGGGAAAGTGACATGACAAGAGAGGAATTGTTAAAATGACAATAAAGGTACATATATGTAATGGGTATTCCCTATGAATACCGCCGCTACTACCTGCTGTGCAACCTGTGTGGCTCTCAGGAGCCTAAGCCTCCGCTTGGGGAACCTGGGGTACATACATATTATACATCTCTAGGTGCAACGCCTCCACCTGGGAGGGATCCCAACGGAGTGGGAGGAGGCCCTCACAGGAAACAACCACACAAAGCGAGTAAATGTAAAACAGGACTGGCTTTACTGCATAGCAACATATATCAAACACAAATCAACATGCGCCACGGCGGACGCTAACCACACTGGGCGTCACGGCGAACGCTAACCACACTAGGCGTCACGGCGGACGCTAACCACACTAGGCGTCACGGCGGACGTTACCACCTCTAGGCGTCACGGCGGACGCTAACCTCCCACAGTGTGACCCCACCCTGTGTCCAGTAACCCCCACCCAAATGTCTCGTACTCCCAGAGTCAAATACCACTGTACATGTGTGTGTGTGACTGCGCAGCCACTATGTTTGGTGATAGGCCTGGTTGGTGCACGTGAGTTGCAGGTTACCTGCCCGGGCTCCAGCCACGGGTACCGCGATATCAATCCGCACGATCCGACGTTGTCCTCCACACCGCGTGGGTTGAAAGTCCAGCGCGAACAATGTCTCTCCTAGTCTTAGGGTCTTTGGTGGTGTTCTGAGCCCAGAACCCACCTCGCAGGGCCGCACGGCTTCAGCACTGTGTCCCTGACTACTTGACCAAATAATGGGGCAGTGTCCCTATCTAGGGCCTGTCCCTAAGCTCCACAAGCTGATAGGTGACTCAGGACCTAACTGGGACCTTGGGGGCTGCTGGCCTAATGCAGAGGGTCACTGACCCCTGCATCCACCTCTTACCCCTAGCTGGTCCGGATCCTGAGTGCCTGCGTGCTGCCAAAACCCCGCGAAATGTATCTAACTGGGAGCAGGGGAATCCGGCCTTCCGATTGGCTCCCTGGCGTCATGTGTCTCTGCCCCTGTGCACCCTGGGGGCTGGCAGACTCATCTCGCGCATGCGCGAGCTATCCTGGGGCCTCCCGCGCTGTGTTCTACCACTGCGCATGCGCGACAGCCCTAATATGGCGGCGCCCTGCTTCCCGAGCCGCCGGGCCGGTGGCAACGCGATCGCGGCCTTAGCGATGGCCCGATCGCGTCCCCGGCAACCGGCCTGCTCGCCGCTCGCGTCCCTAGCTACCAGGGATCGATCTCTCTCTCTGCGCGCCGGCCCGATCCACACGCACGCTCGCAACTGGGAAGGAGGGGGTGAGTGCGCGAGGGGGGACCTGGCTACACTCGAGGGGGGACCTGGCTACATCCTCCCCCTGGTGAAAACTCCAACGTCCTCGCTTGGACCACATAACTTCCCACCAATGTACAAAAATTATATAATAAAAATGCAGTAATATATATATATCTTAGCACAGGCAACTCTAAACAAGATTGCATAACTCGTTGAGCATCACAATCACAGACTGTATCTTACTACGAGAACACTGCTGAGCCTCATAATGGGGTGCCCCCATTTGATCGTAAGTAACCCTAGTTGGCGGGTACCTAACTCGTTGACTCCGTCGGAGTTGTTCTTCGGTAACTCCCTCGGGGGAGTAATAAGCATAGTCCTGAGGCCTAGCCTCTTCCCTTGAGGGGAGAAATGTCTCTGAGGGTACAAAACACGGGCTCTGTGGATCCAAAGGCTGGCCTGTTGGTGCCACCTTAGTAGGCGTTGGCCTACGGGGCCCTTTACCCGTAGCTCCTTCGGGAGATGCCCCTTCTGCGGGATGGTCCCTTTGAGAGGGTCCCTCCATAGGGTCTTCTGGAGTTTCAGAGTGAGTCTCGTTAGTTACAGTCTCTTGACCCACCTCTGATAGATCGAACTCACCGTTGAGCGGTGTGGCCTGTAGTTCCTCTTCTTCATCTCCCACTTGGGGGATGGGGAGAAGGTGATTACGATGCCAAACCTTTACCCGGCCATCGGTGTCTCTGATGCGATAAACCGGGAGGCCAGGCATCTGTGACTCCACCTCATATACGCCATCTCTCCACCGGTCCGCCAGTTTATGTTTTCCGGGGATTCCCAAATTACGAAGTAACACTGCATCCCCAGGACGTAACTCTCGATACTTGACTTTATTGTCATATCGTCTTTTGTTACCAGCATTCAGTTTGGCTGTAGACTTCTCAGCCTGTTGGTAAGCTTGTTGCAGACTGTCTTTTAGCCTTTGCACGTACTTAAAATGAGTGGTATTGAGTATCCCGTCCCTTGATACTCGAAGACGCACATCTACTGGAAGTCTGGCCTCCCGCCCAAACATGAGGAAGTACGGGGAGAACCCCGTGGACTCATGGCGAGTACAGTTGTACGCGTGTACCAACGTTTCTACGTGACGACTCCATTCTGCTTTCTGCATTCCCTTCAGAGTTCCAAGCATGTCCAACAGGGTCCTGTTGAATCGTTCAGGCAAAGCATCTCCTTCGGGGTGGTACGGAGTCGTCCGGGATTTGGCGATGTTCAGCATTTTAAGTAATTCTCGGATCAGAGTACTCTCAAAATCTCGCCCTTGGTCGGAGTGAAGGCGGTTTGGAAGGCCGTAATGAACGAAGAACTTTTCCCACAGAACTTTCGCGACCGTGATAGCCTTCTGGTCTTTTGTGGGGAAGAGCGGGTGTAATGATCCGTGATAACCAGCACATTACTGATTCCTCGACTATCAGGTTCGATACACAGGAAGTCCATACACACCAGGTCCATTGGACCAGAACTCTTAAGATGGGCCATGGGAGCCGCTCGGGTAGGTAACGTCTTGCGTTGAACGCACCGGGAACAACGGCGGCAGTGTTGCTCCACCGCTTCCCGCATCTTGGGCCAGAAAAACCGGTCTCGGACTAGCCCAAAAGTCTTCTCTACACCGAGATGCCCGTGTTCATCATGTAGAGACTTCAACACCATATATCTCAAATTTTGGGGTAGAACTAGTTGTCGCCTATCAGGGTGGTTATGATATTGGACTACCCTATAGAGCAAACAATTATCTATCTCGAACTTGTCCACCTCACGCATGAGTAACGCGACCAGATCTCGGGGAGCACTCTTCAATAGAGCGGGGTTCTTCCGCTGAACGGCTTGTCGGATGAGGCTGATTACTGGATCTCTTAATTGATAGTCCACTAAGTCTTTCCATCTTATGACTTTGTCCTGGGTTATGTTCATCCCGGCGGGGTCGCAGTAGGCAGCAGGGATCGCCTGCGACTGGCACCCTAACGAATCGGCAACTCTTAGTTCAGAGAATGCGACCTGATCATTGATGACGGCCGCTATACTACACATTGCTCGCATCCCAGGTCCGGGGATCTCTTCCCATTCATCATCGTCAGGGATAGCACTCAATCCTGGTCGTCGTGATAGAGCATCGGCCCCAATGTTCAGAGGCCCTGGCTTGTATTTCAGGGAGAATCGGTAGTTACATAGTGCCGCCAGCCATCGGTGCCCGGCTGCATCCAATTTGGCGGAAGTATTGATATACGTGAGGGGGTTGTTATCGGTCCTTACCTCAAACGTAACACCATAGAGGTAATCGTGAAGTTTCTCCGTGATCGCCCATTTGAGAGCCAGGAACTCTAACTTGTGCACCGGATATTTCTGCTCACTGGGTGTCAGACTGCGGCTGATGTAGGCTACAGGCCGAAGACCCTCGGGGTGCTTCTGATGCAGGACCGCGCCCAGTCCATTGAGACTGGCATCCACATGCAGGACATATGGTTGTTCTGGGTCAGCATATGCAAGCACTGGTGCTTCAGTCAGGCTTTTCTTCAAATTCAGGAAGGCCCGTTCACATTCGGGCGTCCACTTATCGCCAAACGGTTGACGGGCCGACGTGGCCTTTCTCCCAGTATCTTCAGGGTATATCTTCAGCAAATTGTTCAGGGGTTTAGCTCGACTAGAGTACCCTTCCACGAACCGACGGTAATACCCACAGAACCCGAGGAAGGATCGCAGTTCCGCGACATTATCGGGACGCGGCCAGTTCACCACCGCTTCTACTTTGGCTGGATCAGTAGCAATCCCCTGGGCAGACACGATGTGTCCCACGTAGGTCACTGAGGTGTGGCAAAACCTACACTTGTCGAGTGATAGCTTCAATCCTTCTTGGCCAAGACGATCTATCACCTTCAGTAGCCTCTCCTCGTGTTCTTCTAAGGTCTTCCCAAAGACAATGATATCGTCCAGGTAAACCAGGCACTCCCGAGGATTCATGTCCCCTATTGTTTTTTCCATCAACCGCTGGAAGGTAGCAGGGGCTCCGCATATACCTTGGGGCATACGCGTGAACTGGTAGAAGCCCAGGGGACAGACGAAGGCAGTCTTTTCCTGATCCTCTTCACTCATGGGTACCTGGTAGTACCCAGATCGCAAATCGAGCACACTAAACCATTGGCTCCCCTTCAGAGCATTCAGGATCTCTTCAATACGAGGGAGATTGTATTGGTCAGGTACCGTACGATTATTCAGCGTTCGATAATCGACGCACAATCTTACAGATCCATTCTTCTTCCTTACTACCACTATGGGCGAGGCATAAGGACTCCGCGACTCCATCAGTATTCCAGCGGTCTTCATCTCCTCCAGGACATCCCTTACATCGTCCACATCCCTGGGGGCGATACGACGAGAGCGTTCACGGAACGGAGTGGCATCACTCAGCCTAATAGTGTGTTGGGCGCTGCGGCTGCGGCCCACATCCATCTCGCTGGTAGAAAATACTGTTCTTCTTTCCTTCATCTTGGCCGTCAGTCGACCCTTCCACTCAGTTGGCAGAGTCGAGTCTCCGAAGTTGAAGTCCAGGTCGACTAACTGCTCACCTACTGCTCCGGCGTTCACCTGGGGCGCTGTTTCTACGGGGCTGACGGGGTATATACCGCCCAGACTTTGTCCCACATCGATGTCCATTGGGAATGGAGAGATGTTTTGAATATACACATAGGCTCGGGGAGGAATTCGGGTCGCCCACTCTCTTACTTCAGGTATTACCCTATATCCTCTCTGGATCTCTTCCTCAGGGTCACTCTCCAGAGAGAACAGATGATCGGTCTCCTCCCGATCCGGATAACAGCACCAGACGGCCAGGCGTTTCACTCCCCCTGGTGAAATGGTCGTCAGTCCGCGTTGACGATTGTAGAGGTCCCCGTGACGCTCTAGGGCATATACTCGGTTGCACTCCTCTCTCAGTACAGGATCCAAGCGTGTATCGGCCATTGGCAATTCATTAGTCTCCTTCAGGTAGGCTCTGATTACAGCTCGTACTATATCCGTATTTGTCCCCAGGATGACCGGGTACTGACACTGTCCTTGAGGCTTTGGGCACACCATTGCCTCCACATTCATGGGATGTTTCTTGCCGGTTATTCTGAAGCCAGGGCACGTTGGTATGAATGGCTCCCGATAGCATTAACACAGTTCCCTTTTAAATCACTCCAAGTCCTGTAATATTTCCTCCACTTTATTGGGAAAAGGTAGCAGGGTACAGATACTTGTGGATGGTGTGTAGTGGTGATTATTAGTTAGAAACCGGTAAAAAGAGATGGCCTCACCAAGGGGGATAAACAGAGAAAGGTTCTTTACTCACTGTCTTCAGGGTTGGAAAGAGGAAGTAAGGTGCGGTGTGGGCAAAGGAATAGTCTAGGGGCAGACCATGTCTGAACAAACAGGAGGGGGGGCAGACTAGCCCATTCTGGTGAGAATCTCAGAAGCTGCTGTAGCAGCTCACTGATGTCATGCTCGCAGGCAAGGAATGCAACATTGTTGCAAGCCACACAGGCACAGTATGTGTCTGCAGACTCCATGCAGCTGGGTATAAAATCTGACAGGCAGAAGCTGCAAAGGAGAGAGGGGGGTGAGTCAGAAATGTGGCTCTTGTTCCATAACACTCCCCGTCTGGTATCTGTAGATACCACTATATGGCAAGCTATGTGGAACATATGTGCAATACATACAACATAACAATATACTGCAAAAGTCCATATTTCCATAGCAATGTGATACCGGCTGGTACCACTGGCATCAAAGTCCTTTGGCCAGGCCTTCCAGTAAGGGAAGCCAGGTGGATGCGTAGCTCTTGGTTAGCTTGATGCACCACAATGTCTCTTAAAAGTCCACGGCACTGGTAACCAGTTTTTCCCCATCACAGTCCGATTTGGGCATTAGAAGGATAGTCTCTGTAATGGGTCTTAGGAAGGTTTTAACGATCCCATTCTGGGCCACTCGTACTTCCACTTTGCGAACCCTTTCGTCTTCGCTTGGGATAGTTCTTATTATAAGTCCCATGGGCCATTCATTTCTTGCCACCTGTTTATCTTTCAACAAGACCACATCCCCCACTTGGATATCTGGTTTTACTGTTTGCCATTTGTGGCGTTCTTGAAGTGTCACCAGATACTCGCGTCTCCAGCGGTCCCAAAATGTGTTGGCCAAGTACTGCACCTGTCTCCACTGTCGTTTGTACATATCCTTAGAATGGAAGTTTTCGACTGGGGTGGAGATGTTCCCTACTTTCTGGGTTAACAGCATTGCTGGTGTCAGAATACTTGGCGATTCTGGATCTGTTGACACTGGGATCAAGGGCCTAGCATTGACTATTGCTGATATTTCGGCCATGAATGTGGTTAGCACTTCGTGAGTGAGTCGAGTCAGGTCGGTTTTTAGCATTATAGAATCCAAGATACGCCGAACCACTCCGATCATGCGTTCCCATGCTCCGCCCATGTGAGAAGAGTGAGGAGGGTTGAATGTCCACGTGCACTCTTGGTCGCGCAGGTATCTTTGGATACTATTGTCTCTATTGTCCTTAGTGTTTATTTGTAATTCCTTGCATGCTCCAACGAAATTGGTACCACAATCGGAGCGTATTTGTTTAACTGGTCCTCTGACGGCAAAGAACCTTCTGAGGGCATTTATGAAGCTTGAAGCATCCATAGATTCTATAACCTCGATGTGTATAGCTCGTGTGCTCATGCAGGTGAAGAGTACCGCCCATCGTTTGCTGTTTGCTAGCCCGCCTCTAGTTCTACGTGAGATGATCATCCAGGGCCCAAATACATCGAGTCCTACATAGGTAAAGGGGGGTTCTGTATTAAGTCTGTCGATAGGTAGATCCGCCATCCTTTGGTCTTGGCTTTTGCCTCTCAGCATTCGGCACCTAACACATTTGTGGAGATTACTGGCTACGCACCTTTTCATGCCAACGACCCAAATGCCCGCCGCCCTAATAGCGCCTTCGGTGAAGTGTCGTCCCTGATGCATGACTTGTTCGTGATAGTGGCGCACCAACAAAGTGGCGATGTGATGCCGGCCAGGGATGATGAGAGGGTTGCTTTCCTCCCTGCTCAGTTGGGACTTATTGAGGCGGCCTCCTACTCTCATGAGGCCGTCGTTGTCGATGAAGGGATTCAACTTCCAAAGTGGACTGTTTTTGTGAACACTCTTCTTTCCGCGAATGCAATTGATCTCTTCCGCATACGTTTCTCTTTGAACATGACCGAGAACAGTTTCCTTAGCCTTTGTAATTTCCTCTACGGTACGCAGCTCTTTGCAGATGTGCCAGCCGTGGCAGCCGGTAGTTTTACCATCTGATGTCTGGCGGAAGGTGGAGGCTATATGCTCGAGATGGGCTACTGCTCGCAGAAGGGCCGTCCATCTTGAGAAGCGTTGGAATCGGTGTGATCCGAATGCGTTTTTGTGCGATACATTGGTGAGTACCACGGATACTTGTGGGGGCCTTATCTCCGTATCGTTTTCGGGATCCACGAGTTCAAAATCGCCAACTGGGGTTGGTAGCGTTTCCGCAGGCTGCGCAAGAAACGTTGGTCCTGTGAGCCACGACGTATTCTGCAGTTGAGATGCGGGTACTGATCTGGTGGCATGATCTGCGGGATTTTGATCTGTGGGCACGTGATGCCATTGTTCTGGTTGAGTTGATTTCCTGATTCTTTCTACACGGTTAGCTACGTATACGTAGAATCTCCTCTTCTTGTTGTATATGTATCCCAGCACCACCTTGCTATCTGTGTAGAGTTTGACGGCATCTGGTTTGCTGTCCATCTCATTCTCGATAAGCTCCGCCAGTTCTACTGCTAACACTGCACCACACAGCTCTAGTCTGGGTATAGTATGGTCGGGTTGTGGCGCCAGCTTAGCTTTGCCAAGGATGAACCTGATGTGGCAACTTCCATCCACGTCCGTGGTTTTTAGGTAGGCCACTGCTGCTATAGCTTTGGTGGAGGCATCTGAGAACACGCAAAGCTCTTTGCTGTGTGCGGCGGTGAGAGATATAGGTGAATAGGGGCGTGGGATTTGAAGTTGCTCGAGGGCCTTCAAGGAGTGTTTCCACGTTTCCCACTCTTTCCGTTTTTCTGGAGGTAGTGGGGTGTCCCATTCCTGTTTTTCGAAGGACATTTCTCTGAGGAGAGACTTCCCTTGTATAGTGACAGGAGCCACGAATCCTAGCGGGTCGTAGAGACTGTTAACGGTGGACAGGACTCCGCGACGTGTGAAGGGTTTTTCTTCGATGGCTACCTGGAACGTAAAGGTGTCTGTTTTAAGATTCCAGCTTATCCCCAGGCTCCGCTGTATGGGAGGCGTGTCGGTCCCCAGATCCAAATTCTTGAGATCTGGTGCTTGATCATCTGCGTGGAACGCCTTCATCACTGTGGCACTGTTGGAAGCTATTTTGTGCAACCTTAGGTTGGCCTTTGCTAACATCTTTTGTGTCCTCTTGAGTAGATCTACGGCTTCTTCTTCGGTGGGAACTGATTTTAATCCGTCGTCCACATAGAAGTCTCTCTCGACGAAGCTCCTGGCGTCTTTCCCGAACTCTGCTTCTCCGTCTTGGGCCGTTCTTCTGAGGCCGTAGGCTGCCACTGCAGGTGATGGGCTGTTCCCGAAGACATGTACTTTCATGCGGTACTCCGTGATTTCTTTTTCTATGTCGTCATCTTGGTACCACAGGAATCTTAGGTAGTTACGGTTGTCTTCTCGCACAAGGAAGCAGTGGAACATCTGTTGAATGTCTGCGGTTACGGCGATAGGTTCCTTGCGGAAGCGGATCAGCACTCCCAGAAGACTGTTTGTCAGATCCGGCCCGGTGAGGAGAACATCGTTTAGGGAGACTCCCTGATACTGAGCGCTGGAGTCGAATACCACTCGGATTTGGCCAGGTTTCTGGGGGTGGTAGACGCCAAACGACGGGAGGTACCAGCATTCTTCGCCTTCTTTCAGTGCGGGCGCCGACTCTGCATGGCCACGGTGGAAGATTTTTTGCATGAAGGCCACAAAGTGTTCCTTGGTCTCCGGTTTCCTTTGTAGGTTACGGCGGAGCGAAGCGAGCCTAGACATAGCATGGTCTCTGTTGTTTGGGAGGCGTCTTCTTGGCGAGCGGAAAGGTAGTGGGGCCACCCAACTGCCCAATTCGTCCTTGAAGAGCTCCTTATCCATTAACCTCAAGAATTCTTTGTCTTCCATTGATGGCGCCTGTTTGTCGTCGTCCTTTGTGGTCTGGAACACTGTACTCCCTAGGTTGTTGGGGTATTTTCTTGCCACAGGCGCGTCGCCATAGTTCCTTTTGGTCTCGAGCTTCTCGTGGACCTGAAAGTGGTTCGGACAAGGTTTGAAGTGGGACATACGACCGTTCTCCAACAAGTTCGTCCGTAGGGCGCCTACGTTGTCGGGTCCTCGTATCCTGTCTATGCATACTTCTCCCACTACCACCCATCCTAGATCGAGCCTTTGAGCGCTTGGACCGTTGTGGTCCCCATTTCGCTGTTCACGGATCTTGTGTGCTCTCATGATGTCTCTGCCAAGTAGCAGCAGGATCTGGGCATCTTCGTCTAGTGGTGGGATATGATCGGCAATGGTTTTTAGATGGAGATGGTGTTGCGCCACGTCTGGCGTGGGGATCTCAGTCCTATCTTCTGCCATGTGATTGCACTCGAGTGTGGGAAGGGGCATGCTGACTTTGCCGTCTATTGAGCATATGATGTAGCCATTCACTCTTCTCCCTGTAGTCTCCATTCGCCCTGCGCACGTTCTGAGAGTGTAAGGAGAAGTACTGTCTTGTATGTTGAACATATCGAAGAATTCTGACCTGACCAGCGATCGGTTGCTCTGGTCGTCGATGATTGCATACATCCGTTTGGCTCTTTGGGGTTGTCCCTCTGGGTGCACTGCTACCAGACATATTTTAGAGCAAGATCTACCGTCGTTTCCTTCTCCGCATACTTCTGTGCATTTGGATGCTACTGACGTCGGGGGGGGTGTGTCTCCCACTTCTTCCTCCCCGCCCTGCTTTGTCGGAGGGTTAGGGGCTTTGCTTGCTTTGGGCTTCATAGCTTCCGGGTGTAGAGCGGCTATGTGCCTGTCGCTATCGCACTCTGTGCATTTCATAGCTTCTTTGCAGTCCTTGAATAAATGAGTTGTGGAAGCACAACATTTGAAACAGGCTCCCCATTCCCTGAGTAGGTTCTTTCGCTCCTCTATGGGTTTCATCCTGAATCCAAAGCACTTGTTAAGTGGATGCGGCTTTTTGTGGATAGGGCATTCTTTGTTAAGGTCCCTTGGTTTTTTGTCCCTGTCGGCCGTCTGGCTGGGACTCGCGTGGGTCGTAGGGGGCACGTCCGTCCTGTGGACCGAGATGGGTGTTCTGGAATCCTTGTACCTTGCTGTTGACCTTTCGTTCCTCGGGTGGCTGGCGCTGGATGTGGTTTGCGCCCCTAAGATGAAGCTGGGATCATTCCTTGTCTTTGCTGCTTCGCGAATGAAGCTCAAGAAAACTGAGAATGGGGGGTAGACAACCTGCTTCTCCCTTTTGTATTTGGAACCTTGTGAAAGCCACCTTTCTTGGAGGTTGAAGGGTAGCTTCTCCAGGATGGGTCTCACTCCACGAGCTGAATCTAGGGCGTTGAGACCCATTAAGGAATGGTCTTTCCTTGCGAACTCCAGTTCTTGCAGCAGGTCTCCAAGATCTCGTAACTTCGAGTAGTCTTTAGTTGTGATCTTGGGGAAGCTCTCGATTCTTTTGAAGAGTGAATCTTCGACTGCTTCGGGGCTGCCATAGGACTCTTCTAGCCTTTCCCACACTAGGTCAAGACCTACTTGGGGTTGGTGCGCGTTTGCCGCCCGAAGTCTCTGCGCTTGCTCCCTGGATACGTTCCCCAGGAACTTGACTAACAGGTTGAGCTCTTCCATTGCTGAGAAGTCCAAGCTGTCGATTGCGTCTTTGAACGTGAACTTCCACGTCCGGTAGTTCTCAGGGCGGTCGTCGAAGCTGATGAGTCCTGCGTGCACCAAGTCGCGCCGGATCATGTACTTGGCTATGTCTGTCAGACCTGAGACATCGGCGCGTTTGTCCCGTTCCGAGGTGGTTGCTGGGACGGTCTGTGCGGTCGCCTCTTCCTTGGCGTGGACGCGTGATGGCTGCTGGCCAGTGTGAGGGGCTGTTTTCTCCCGCGTGGGTGTACCTGGATTGCGAGCCTGTTGTGGTGCATCCGTGTGCGCGCTGGCGTGTGGATCACTCTTGTGGCTGTGGCTGTCCCAGGCAGCATGTGCCATTGCAGGAACGGCATCTTCTCCTCGTGGGCCTAGCAGGTCTTCGGTATCTGTGGAGTCGCTCCATCCGTGTTGAGATGGTGCGCTGGTGTTTACACTGAAGAGGCTCCTGACGTAGTCTTCAGTGCGTTGGACTGGATCCTCTGAGGCAAACCGTCTGTAGGGTTGCTCCCCGCCATCCTGTTGCGCGGCAGCTTCTAGGACTTCAGCTTGGGCTATGGCGGCGGCGGCTTCCTTCTCTTGATTAAGTGCCTCTAGATCCGCGTCCAATTCGGCCTTTTTACGCGCCGCGGCGGCGGCGGCATTTGCAGCGGCGGCGGTAGCAGCGGTAGCAGCGGCGGCGGCGTTGGCAGCGGCATTGGCAGCGGCGTTCTGCTCCTCCTCTTCTATGCGCGCTCTTTCTGTCCTTACGGCTGCCTCTCTGCGACTATATTCGGCCCTGGCACGTGCGGCCTCTGCGGTGGCTCGCGCCTTGGTGGCGTTTGTGCTCGCGCTAGACGTGTTGGATTGTGCTGATCTTGCTGACCTTGATGAGTGCCTTGATGTGCTGGAGCGCTGCGACGCGGTCTCCAGGAGGAGCTCTTTCCTCACACTTTGCGCGTCTGTGATAGCGGTCCGCACGCGGCTGTCACGTGTAAGGTCAATGTCATTTTGTAAGTCTCTTTCTTGCAGGCTTTCGCTGGTGTTGGCCCTGGTCAGGTAAGTAATGTATGCTTCTGACAGTTCTTGATAACGCGAGTAATCGGTCCTTAATTGCGTTATTGCCTGCTCGAGCTGTTGCGCATAGTTGCCAACGCTACTAACGTTGCGTATTCCCAGTGTGGTTGTGCTCCAAGCCAACTCTAATTTAGCGCGGTGCGCTTCAATGTCAGTCTCATATTTTTCGCGCCCCTTTTGTGTCAGTGTGACTGTCCGTTTGGGCCTTGCGCCTGCCTGCGCCTGTTGCAGCTGTGCAGCGGTCTCTGTGTCTGAGAGATCGCTTTCCTGCGTGATGTCTGGTGAGGCTCTGAGTTCTGCCATGCTGTAGGTGTGTGTAGGCCTTTGCCAGTGCGTGTGGCGTGCGGTCTTTTACCTTGTCAGCGATGGGCGTCTGTCTCAGATGATGCCGAGCGGTGTCCTGCAGCGTGCAGCGTTGGGGTAGCTGTACTTACAGGTGTCCGTTGGCTCCTCACTGTGGGGCTGAGCAGCGGGTGGACTCAGACAGAGAAAAGGGCAGTTAGGAATTGTAAGAGAAGCACTGTTTGTTGCAAGGCTGCTGTGCAGTTTGAGCTACTGGTTGTCTGTGAAAGCTGCAGACTGTTTGCAGTTGCAGAGGCTGCTCTGTGTACTATTAGCAAAGTAAGGCTGCTCACTGTCTTTGCATAAAGCTGTGGTAGTTTGCTGTGTAGAGGCTTGTGGCTCTGTGTAGCAACGTGCTTGTGCAATGTGGTGAGAGACTGCTGGTTATTTGCTATGTAGGCTGCCTGCTTGTTCCTTTAGCATAAAGGCTGTGGGTAGCAGCTCCTCTGTGTGTATTTCCCAAGGCACACGGTCCTCTTTTTACTCTTTTTACTATTCTGAAGCCAGGGCACGTTGGTATGAATGGCTCCCGATAGCATTAACACAGTTCCCTTTTAAATCACTCCAAGTCCTGTAATATTTCCTCCACTTTATTGGGAAAAGGTAGCAGGGTACAGATACTTGTGGATGGTGTGTAGTGGTGATTATTAGTTAGAAACCGGTAAAAAGAGATGGCCTCACCAAGGGGGATAAACAGAGAAAGGTTCTTTACTCACTGTCTCCAGGGTTGGAAAGAGGAAGTGAGGTGCGGTGTGGGCAAAGGAAAAGTCTAGGGGCAGACCATGTCTGAACAAACAGGAGGGGGGACAGACTAGCCCATTCTGGTGAGGATCTCAGAGACTGCTGTAGCAGCTCACTGATTCCATGCTCGCAGGCAAGGAGTGCAACATTGTTGCAAGCCACACAGGCACAGTATGTGTCTGCAGACTCCATGCAGCTGGGAGTGAGATCTGACAGGCAGAAGCTGCAAAGGAGAGAGGGGGGTGAGTCAGAAATGTGGTTCTTGTTCCATAACACCGGTATTCAATTGAAGTATCTCCAGTTGAACGCTCACAATCCCATCGATAGGGTAATCCTCGTTGCTCAACCCCCTCACCTTCATATGTTCCGCCGACCGCAGGGGACAATGCTTCAGGTGCTGGTCGTAGAAGTGCCGGTATATTATGGTCACTTGAGACCCGGTGTCCAATAGAGCAGCAGCATAGACTCCCTCTACTACCACCCGTACGATGGCCGAAGGGCCCACCTGACAGTAACCATCTCCCCCTGGAGTTCCTTCGCTTGGGCTCAGGTCAGGAGGGGCTTCGGAAGGTGTGGGGGTGGCCTCGGTGGTTTTGGCTTCTGAGGTCTGCCTCTGACAGATCATAGCCCTGGCCGAGCTTCCTTTACGGGGCGTTTCCTTTTCTTGGGTGACTCCATTAGGGCACTCTCTAGAGAAATGGCCTTTCTGTCCACAGGTATAGCAGACGATGTCTTTGAGGTCCAGTCGTCTTGAGTAAGTGGGGGAGGATCTCCCCGAAGCCCACCCTTTCATTGAGGGCGACTTGGGTGGCGCATCTTCCTCTTTGACAGGTGTCTTGGTCCGGCGAGCGGAGGCTCCCGGGGTGTCACTGACCGGAGGATCTCTGACCTTGGTGCCTGCATGCAGCTTGGTATAGGCCATCGTGAATAAGTGAATATAAGGCGCTAACAACTTAAATACATATAATAGTGATACGTGCAAGTGCAATAAAAATTAATATTAGTGCTCAAATAATAAACCCTGCTCAAACCCTCTGGTAGAACCTGTTTCCAGGGTTCCAAGTAGAAAGATGTATTTCAAACAATCCAGGAGGAGCAAAATATAGGGAAATAAAAAACAGAAAACAGTGCAAATTTAAGTGCAGACGTTGAGACTATGATGAAATAATAATGACAATATCTTGGCTCTGCTGGTCTATCTACTTACAAGATGTAAGTGGTAAGTATGCAGTTGGCAGATTGGGCTGCCACCCCAGGTAGTATCTGTGTATTTGTGGATATCCCTCCAGGCTTATCTCGTCAGGGTAACCATGGTGTACATAAGGGAGGAAACAAAGCTACATAGCGCGATCTGTCTTTCCAAAAACTTTATAAAATGAATATGAGCATATAAAATGTGCACTTACAATGTGCCAGAATTAAAAATGCATTTATCACAATCACAGTGATTCTAGGGGGTTTAATCCGATCTCACCGCCTCCTCCCTGGCTCTGGATATCAGCCGTCTGCAGCCTGGAACGCTCAGCTCCGTTTCTCCTCCGGCGCGTGTGACGTCACTGCTCAGTGGAAGGTACAGCTACGGATCCCTCACTAGACCAAAACACCACTCTACGCGTTTCGCCCAGCTCAACAAGCTGTCAATGGCTTCGTCAGGAGTGTGTGTCTGACACACTCTAGGGCCTGTCCCTAAGCTCCACAAGCTGACAGGTGACTCAGGACCTAACTGGGACCTTGGGGGCTGCTGGCCTAATGCAGAGGGTCACTGACCCCTGCATCCACCTCTTACCCCTAGCTGGTCCGGATCCTGAGTGCCTGCGTGCTGCCAAAACCCCGCGAAATGTATCTAACTGGGAGCAGGGGAATCCGGCCTTCCGATTGGCTCCCTGGCGTCATGTGTCTCTGCCCCTGTGCACCCTGGGGGCTGGCAGACTCATCTCGCGCATGCGCGAGCTATCCTGGGGCCTCCCGCGCTGTGTTCTACCACTGCGCATGCGCGACAGCCCTGACATGGCGGCGCCCTGCTTCCCGAGCCGCCGGGCCGGTGGCAACGCGATCGCGGCCTTAGCGACGGCCCAATCGCGTCCCCGGCAACCGGCCTGCTCGCCGCTCGCGTCCCTAGCTACCAGGGATCGATCTCTCTCTCTGCGCGCCGGCCCGATCCACACGCGCGCTCGCAACTGGGAAGGAGGGGGTGAGTGCGCGAGGGGGGACCTGGCTACACGCGAGGGGGGACCTGGCTACACGCGAGGGGGGACCTGGCTACATATATAAAAATCAATCATGAAGAAAATGTTTTAGTTCCCATTCTACATTAAGGCCACAAGGTTGCCAACTGTTTCAAACTTTTTCTCTTCCTGAGAGGTTTTCTATAGCGAGAAATTAGGGCTGAGATGTAAGGAGGGGCAGAAGAGTGTAAAGCTTTAAAAGTGAGGAGGAGAATGGAGTGTGAGATGCGGGATTTGATCGGAAGCCAGGAGAGGGATTTCAGGAGGGGAGATGCTGAGACAGATCTAGGAAAGAGTAGAGTGATTCTGGCAGCAGCGTTTAGGATAGATTGAAGGCGAGACAGGTGAGAGGCAGGAAGGCCGGACAGCAGGAGGTTACAGTAATCGAGACGGGAGAGAATGAGGGCCTGAGTCAGAGTTTTAGCAGTCGTGCAACAGAGGAAATGGTGTATTCAGTGTTATTTTTTGTTATTGTATGTTTTGTTAGTCATTTAGTGAGGCAGCAGTATACTTACACCATGATTTCTCTGTGTGTTTATTTTTACATGTCCTGAGGATATCTTTGTGGACACCTGAGGCCTATCCGGAACCAACCGACTGGACTCAATTATATGGTTTGACCACATTTGCCATTTCTTGATTTCTGGACTTTATAGTTACTCTAAGGTGCAGGAAGCATTTTTTGTTGTTTGTTTAGGTCGGTGGAAGTGTTATTTAGGGAGGACAGACGGTCCAACCCTGGATCAATGTCTCAAATGGAACTGTAATTGGGAAAAATAATTCTAGGAAATGATGCAGAGATATACTTTTTGCAAATGATGCGCCTCTAAGTAAGCAGAGATATACTTTTTGCGAATATTAGCCATGTAACAGGGTGCCTAAGACCAAGTCATATGACATGAGTAGAAACAACAAAACCCTTTTGAAACTTGTGGGGTAGGAAGTCTAAAACAGGTTACACATACACACTGCTCTGCGTGTTACAAATACACACTGCTCTGCGTGTTACACATACACACTGCTCTGCGTGTTACACATACACACTGCTCTGCGTTTCACACAAACACTGCTCTGCGTGTTACACATACACACTGCTCTGCGTGTTACACATACACACTGCTCTGCGTGTTACACATACACACTGCTCTGCGTTTCACACAAACACTGCTCTGCGTGTTACAAATACACACTGCTCTGCGTGTTACACATACACACTGCTCTGCGTGTTACACATACACACTGCTCTGCGTTTCACACAAACACTGCTCTGCGTGTTACACATACACAGTGCTCTGCGTGTTACAAATACACACTGCTCTGCGTGTTACAAATACACACTGCTCTGCGTGTTACACATACACACTGCTCTGCGTGTTACACATACACACTGCTCTGCGTTTCACACAAACACTGCTCTGCGTGTTACACATACACAGTGCTCTGCGTGTTACAAATACACACTGCTCTGTGTGTTACACATACACACTGCTCTGCGTGTTACACATACACACTGCTCTGCATGTTACACATACACACTGCTCTGCGTTTTACACATACACACTGCTCTGCGTGTTACACATACACACTGCTCTGCATGTTACACATACACACTGCTCTGCGTTTCACACAAACACTGCTCTGCGTGTTACAAATACACACTGCTCTGCGTGTTACACATACACACTGCTCTGCGTTTCACACAAACACTGCTCTGCGTGTTACAAATACACACTGCTCTGCATGTTACACATACACACTGCTCTGCATGTTACACATACACACTGCTCTGCGTGTTACACATACACACTGCTCTGCGTTTCACACAAACACTGCTCTGCGTGTTACAAATACACACTGCTCTGCGTGTTACACATACACACTGCTCTGCGTGTTACACATACACACTGCTCTGCGTGTTACAAATACACACTGCTCTGCGTGTTACACATACACACTGCTCTGTGTGTTACACATATACACTGCTCTGCATGTTACACATACACACTGCTCTACGTGTTACAGATACACACTGCTCTGCGTGTACACATACACACTGCGTGTTACACATACACTGCTCTGGTGTCACACATTCACACTGCTCTGCGTGTCACACATACACACTGCTCTGCGTGTTACACATACACACTGCTCTGTGTGTTACACATACACACTGCTCTGTGTGTTACACATACACACTGCTCTGCGTGTTACAAATACACACTGCTCTGCGTGTTACAGTACACACTGCTCTACGTGTTACAGATACACACTGCTCTGCGTGTTACACATACACACTGCTCTGCGTGTTACACATATACACTGCTCTGCGTGTTACAAATACACACTGCTATGCGTGTTACAAATACACACTGCTCTGCATGTTACAAATACACACTGCTCTGCGTGTCACACATACACACTGCTCTGCGTGTTACAGTACACACTGCTCTACGAGTTACAGACACACACTGCTGTGTGTGTTACACATATACACTGCTCTGCATGTTACACATACACACTGCTCTGCGTGTTACAGTACACACTGCTCTACGTGTTACAGATACACACTGCTCTGCATGTACACATACACACTGCGTTTTACACATACACTGCTCTGGTGTCACACATACACACTGCTCTGCGTGTCACACATACACACTGCTCTGCGTGTTACACATACACACTGCTCTGTGTGTTACACATACACACTGCTCTGCGTGTTATAAATACACACTGCTCTGCGTGTTACAGTACACACTGCTCTGCGTGTCACACATACACACTGCTCTGCGTGTTACACATACACACTGCTCTGCGTGTTACACATATACACTGCTCTGCGTGTTACACATACACTGCGTGTTACACATACACTGCTCTGGTGTCACACATACACACTGCTCTGCGTGTCACACATACACACTGCTCTGCGTGTTACAAATACACACTGCTCTGCGTGTTACATATACACACTGCTCTGCATGTTACAATTACACACTGCTCTGCGTGTTACACATAAACACTGCTCTGCATGTTACAAATACACACTTCTCTGCGTGTTACAAATACACACTGCTCTGCGTATTACACATACACACTGCTCTGCGTGTTACAAATACACACTGCTCTGCGTGTTACAAATACACACTGCTCTGCGTGTTACACATACACACTGCTCTGCGTGTTACACATACATACTGATCTGCGGGTTACAAATACACACTGCTCTGCGTGTTACACATACACACTGCTCTGTGTGTTACACATACACACTGCTCTGCGTGTTACAAATAGACACTGCTCTGCATGTCACAAATACACACTGCTCATTACACATACACACTGCTCTGCGTGTTACACATACACACTGCTCTGCGTGTCACACATACACACTGCTCTGCGTGTTAAAGTTACATACTGCTCTGCGTATTACAAATACACAGTGCTCTGCGTGTCACACATACTGCTCTGCGTGTCACACATACACACTGCTCTGTGTGTCACACATACACACTGCTCTGCGTGTCACACATACACACTGCTCTGCGTCACACATACACACTGCTCTGCGTGTCACACACACTGCTCTGCGTGTCACACATACACACTTTTCTGCGTATTACACATACACGCTACTCTGCGTGTTACACATACACACTGCTCTGCGTGTTACACATACACTCTGCTCTGCGTGTACACATACATACTGCATGTTACACATACACACTGCTCTGCATGTTACACATACACACTGTTCTACGTGTTACACATGTGCTACGTGAAGGTGAAAGAAAACGGCGCTAACTCTATTAGTGTACACTAATAATATACAGTGAATATTTTGACCAAATCAATTAATTGTTAAACAGTGATATTGTGTTCAAATAACGTGATAATATTATTAAAAGGTTCAAACCCCCTGCTCAAACCCAGCTGGTGGGGACTGGTTTCGCTAGTCCCACAAATCGTCACTCTCCAGTTGTAATCCAGGGGGAGCATGAAGGGAAAAGAACATAAAACAGGAAAAAACAATCTAAGTGCAGACAATAAAATTCAAGTGATATAAATTCTGCGTTCTTTCTTGGCTCATATGTGATGTCTACTTACAAGATGTAAGTCAAAATCAAGCGGTTTTGACACTCAATGGTCTCTGCTGTGCAGGTATTCCCACCAGGTGATAGGGTCTCCAGCTCTCAGCTCCGCAGCAAAGTGTATGTAAAAGAAATACAGACCATAGTGCAGACCAGTATGATGTAAAAAACTAGACTTTATGGGGTTTTAAAAATGAACACTTACAATAAAAACAAGTATTTCAGGCATGTACCACAATCATTGTGATCAAAGAGAGAAGATTAATTGGTTTACACTTCAGGCTCACCCGCCTCCTCCGGTGTGACTTGGTGTGGACCACCACTCTCAGGGACTTTGTACCTCCAGCGGTGGGCGCATTGATCCAGGTCTCTCTCCCCTCGTGGGTTCCCTCTTCTGTGGGTCGATCACCTTCCCATAGCAGCTGCCCGCAGGTACTGTGGAGTTCTTCACTGGGATACAGCCTCTCTGATGGATGTTTCAGCTTCACTTTTACAACGATGCGTCACTTCCGCTCCGTCCCGATACGTCACTTCCGGTCGCGGTTCTGTGAGTATCTGTCAGTAAATTTCTCCTCTCTTCTCTCTCCTCTCTGGGCGGCTACCACTCTACGCGTTTCGCCAAAAAAGGGTGTGTGGCGAAACGCGTAGAGTGGTAGCCGCCCAGAGAGGAGAGAGAAGAGAGGAGAAATTTACTGACAGATACTCACAGAACCGCGACCGGAAGTGACGTATCGGGACGGAGCGGAAGTGACGCATCGTTGTAAAAGTGAAGCTGAAACATCCATCAGAGAGGCTGTATCCCAGTGAAGAACTCCACAGTACCTGCGGGCAGCTGCTATGGGAAGGTGATCGACCCACAGAAGAGGGAACCCACGAGGGGAGAGAGACCTGGATCAATGCGCCCACCGCTGGAGGTACAAAGTCCCTGAGAGTGGTGGTCCACACCAAGTCACACCGGAGGAGGCGGGTGAGCCTGAAGTGTAAACCAATTAATCTTCTCTCTTTGATCACAATGATTGTGGTACATGCCTGAAATACTTGTTTTTATTGTAAGTGTTCATTTTTAAAACCCCATAAAGTCTAGTTTTTTACATCATACTGGTCTGCACTATGGTCTGTATTTCTTTTACATACACTTTGCTGCGGAGCTGAGAGCTGGAGACCCTATCACCTGGTGGGAATACCTGCACAGCAGAGACCATTGAGTGTCAAAACCGCTTGATTTTGACTTACATCTTGTAAGTAGACATCACATATGAGCCAAGAAAGAACGCAGAATTTATATCACTTGAATTTTATTGTCTACGTGTTACACATACACACTGTTCTACGTGTTACACATACACACTGCTCTGCGTGTTAAACATTCACACTGCTCTGCGTGTGACACATACACACTGCTCTGCGTGTTACACATACACACTGCTCTGCATGTTACAGATACACACTGCTATGCGTGTTACACATACACTGCTCTGTGTGTTACACATACACACTGCTCTGCGTGTTACACATACACACTGCTCTGCGTGTTACACATACACACTGTTCTACGTGTTACGCAGACACACTGCTCTGCGTGTCACAAATACACACTGCTCTGCATGTTACAAATACACACTGCTCTGCGTGTTAAATATACACACTGCTCTGCGTGTTACACATACACACTGCTCTGCGTGTCACACATACACACTGCTCTGCGTGTCACACATGCACACTGCTCTGCGTGTCACACATACACACTGCTCTGCATGTCACACATACACACTGCTCTGCGTGTCACACATACACACTGATCTGCGTGTCACACATACACACTGCTCTGCGTGTCACTCATACACACTGCTCTGCGTGTCACACATACACACTGCTCTGCGTGTTACACATACACACTGCTCTGCGTGTCACACATACTGCTCTGCGTGTCACACATACACACTGCTCTGCGTGTCACACATACACACTGCTCTGTGTGTCACACATACACACTGCTCTGCGTGTTACACATACACACTGCTCTGCATGTTACACATACACACTACTCTGCTTGTCACAAATACACACTGCTCTGCGTGTTAAAGTTACATACTGCTCTCCGTGTTACAAATACACACTGCTCTGCGTGTCACACATACACACTGCTCTGCGTGTCACACATACACACTGCTCTGCGTGTCACACACACTGTTCTGCGTGTCACACATACACACTGCTCTGCGTGTCACACATACACACTGCTCTGCATGTCACAAATACACACTGCTCGTTACACATACACACTGCTCTGCGTGTTACACATACACACTGCTCTGCGTGTTACACATACACACTGCTCTGCGTGTTAAAGTTACATACTGCTCTGCGTGTTACAAATACACAGTGCTCTGCGTGTCACACATACTGCTCTGCGTGTCACACATACACACTGCTCTGTGTGTCACACATACACACTGCTCTGCGTGTCACACATACACACTGCTCTGCGTCACACATACACACTGCTCTGCGTGTCACACATACACACTTTTCTGCGTATTACACATACACACTACTCTGCGTGTTACACATACACACTGCTCTGCGTGTTACACATACACTGCTCTGCGTGTACACAAACATACTGCATGTTACACATACACTCTGCTCTGCATGTTACACATACACACTGTTCTACGTGTTACACATACACACTGCTCTGCGTGTTAAACATTCACACTGCTCTGCGTGTGACACATACACACTGCTCTGCGTGTTACACATACACACTGCTCTGCGTGTTACAGATACACACTGCTATGCGTGTTACACATACACTGCTCTGCGTGTTACACATACACACTGCTCTGCGTGTTACACATACACACTGCTCTGCGTGTTACACATACACACTGTTCTACGTGTTGCGCAGACACACTGCTCTGCGTGTCATAAATACACACTGCTCTGCATGTTACAAATACACACTGCTCTGCGTGTTAAATATACACACTGCTCTGCGTGTTACACATACACACTGCTCTGCGTGTCACACATGCACACTGCTCTGCGTGTCACACATACACACTGCTCTGCGTGTCACACATACACACTGCTCTGCGTGTCACAAATACACACTGCTCTGCGTGTCACACATACACACTGCTCTGCGTGTCACACATACACACTGCTCTGCGTGTCACACATACACACTGCTCTGCGTGTCACTCATACACACTGCTCTGCGTGTCACACATACACACTGCTCTGCGTGTTACACATACACACTGCTCTGCGTGTCACACATACTGCTCTGCGTGTCACACATACACACTGCTCTGTGTGTCACACATACACACTGCTCTGCGTGTCACACATACACACTGCTCTGCGTGTCACACAAACACACTGCTCTGCATGTTACACATACACACTGCTCTGCGTGTTACACATACACACTACTCTGCTTGTCACAAATACACACTGCTCTGCGTGTTAAAGTTACATACTGCTCTGCGTGTTACAAATACACACTGCTCTGTGTGTCACACATACACACTGCTCTGTGTGTCACACATACACACTGCTCTGCGTGTCACACATACACCCTGCTCTGCGTCACACATACACACTGCTCTGCGTGTCACACACACTGCTCTGCGTGTCACACATACACACTTTTCTGCGTATTACACATACACACTACTCTGCGTGTTACACATACACACTGCTCTGCGTGTTACACATACACTCTGCTCTGCGTGTACACATACATACTGCATGTTACACATACACACTGCTCGGCATGTTACACATACACACTGTTCTACGTGTTACACATACACACTGTTCTACGTGTTACACATACACACTGCTCAGCGTGTTAAACATTCACACTGCTCTGCGTGTTACACATACACACTGCTCTGCATGTTACACATACACACTGTTCTACGTGTTACGCAGACACACTGCTCTGCGTGTCACAAATACACACTGCTCTGCGTGTTAAATATACACACTGCTCTGCGTGTCACACATACACACTGCTCTGCGTGTCACACATGCACACTGCTCTGCGTGTCACACATACACACTGCTCTGCGTGTCACACATACACACTGCTCTGCGTGTCACACATACACACTGCTCTGCGTTTCACACATACACACTGCTCTGCGTGTCACTCATACACACTGCTCTGCGTATCACACATACACACTGCTCTGCGTGTTACACATACACACTGCACTGCGTGTCACACATACTGCTCTGCGTGTCACACATACACACTGCTCTGCGTGTCACACATACACACTGCTCTGTGTGTCACACATACACACTGCTCTGCGTGTTACACATACACACTGCTCTGCGTGTTACACATACACACTACTCTGCTTGTCACAAATACACACTGCTCTGCGTGTTAAAGTTACATACTGCTCTGCGTGTTACAAATACACACTGCTCTGCGTGTCACACATACACACTGCTCTGCGTGTCACACACACTGCTCTGCGTGTCACACATACACACTGCTCTGCGTGTCACACATACACACTGCTTTGCGTGTCACACATACACACTGCTCTGCGTGTCACACACACTGCTCTGCGTGTCACACATACACACTGCTCTGCGTGTCACACATACACACTGCTTTGCGTGTTACACATACACACTGCTCTGCGTGTACACATACATACTGCATGTTACACATACACTCTGCTCTGCGTGTCACACATACACACTGCTCTGCGTGTCACACATACACACTGCTCTGCGTGTCACACATACACACTGCTCTGCGTGTCACACATACACACTGCTCTGCGTGTCACTCATACACACTGCTCTGCGTGTCACACATACACACTGCTCTGCGTGTTACACATACACACTGCTCTGCGTGTCACACATTCTGCTCTGCGTGTCACACATACACACTGCTCTGCGTGTCACACATACACACTGCTCTGCGTATCACACATACACACTGCTCTGCGTGTTACACATACACACTGCTCTGCGTGTTACACATACACACTACTCTGCTTTTCACAAATACACACTGTTCTGCGTGTTAAAGTTACATACTGCTCTGCGTGTTACAAATACACACTGCTCTGCGTGTCACACATACACACTGCTCTGTGTGTCACACATACACACTGCTCTGCGTGTCACACATACACACTGCTCTGCGTGTCACACATACACACTGCTCTGCGTGTTACACATACACACTGCTCTGCGTGTTACACATACACACTACTCTGTCACAAATACACACTGCTCTGCGTGTTAAAGTTACATGCTGCTCTGCGTGTTACAAATACACACTGCTCTGCGTGTCACACATACACACTGCTCTGCGTGTCACACATACACACTGCTCTGCATGTCACACATACACACTGCTCTGCGTGTCACACACACTGCTCTGCGTGTCACACATACACACTGCTCTGCGTGTCACACATACACACTGCTCTGCGTGTCACACATACACACTGCTCTGCGTGTCACACACACTGCTCTGGCTGTCACACACACTGCTCTGCGTGTCACACACACTGCTCTGCGTGTCACACATACACACTGCTCTGCATGTCACACGTACACACTGCTCTGCGTGTCACACGTACACACTGCTTTGCGTGTTACACATACACACTGCTCTGCGTGTACACATACATACTGCATGTTACACATACACTCTGCTCTGCGTGTTACACATACACACTGCTCTGCGTGTACACATACATACTGCATGTTACACATACACTCTGCTCTGCGTGTTACACATACACACTGCTCTGCGTCTTAAACATACACACTGCTCTGCGTGTCACACATACACACTGCTCTGCGTGTCACACACACTGCTCTGCGTGTCACACATACACACTGCTCTGCGTGTTACACATACACACTGCTCTGCGTGTTACAGATGCACACTGCTATGCGTGTTACACATTCACTCTGCTCTGCGTGTTACACATACACTGCTCTACGTGTCACACATACACATTGCTCTGCGTGTTACACATACACACTGCTCTGTGTGTTACACATACACACTTCTCTGTGTGTCACACATACACACTGCTCTGCGTGTTACACATACACACTGCTCTGCGTGTTACACATACACACTGCTCTGCGTGTTACACATACACTGTTCTGCGTGTCACAAACACACACTGCTCTGCGTGTCACACATACACACTGCTCTGCGTGTCACACATACACACTGCTCTGCGTGTCACACATACACACTGCTCTGCGTGTCACACAAACACACTGCTCTGCGTGTTACACATACACACTGCTCTGCGTGTTACACACACACTGCTCTGCATGTTAGAGTTACATACTGCTCTGCGTGTTACACATACACACTGCTCTGCGTGTTACACATACACACTGCTCGTTACACATACACACAGCTCTGCGTGCCACACATACACACTTCTCTTCGTGTTACACATACACACTGCTCTGCGGGTTAGAGTTACATACTGCTCTGCGTGTCACACATACACACTGCTCTGCGTGTCACACATACACACTGCTCGTTACACATACACACAGCTCTGCGTGCCACACATACACACTGCTCTGCGTGTTACACATACACACTGCTCTGCGTGTTACACATACACACTGCTCAGCGTGTTAGTTACATACTGCTCTGCGGGTTACACATACATACTGCTATGCGTGTCACACATACACACTGCTCTGCGTGTTACACATACACACTGCTCAGCGTGTTAGTTACATACTGCTCTGCGGGTTGCACATACATACTGCTATGCGTGTCACACATACACACTGCTCTGCGTGTTACACATACACACTGCTCTGCGTGTACACATACATACTGCATGTTACACATACACTCTGCTCTGCGTGTTACACATACACTCTGCTCTGCGTGTTACACATACACACTGCTCTGCGTCTTAAACATACACACTGCTCTGCGTGTCACACATACACACTGCTCTGCGTGTCACACACACTGCTCTGCGTGTCACACATACACACTGCTCTGCGTGTTACACATACACACTGCTCTGCGTGTTACAGATGCACACTGCTATGCGTGTTACACATTCACTCTGCTCTGCGTGTTACACATACACTGCTCTATGTGTCACACATACACATTGCTCTGCGTGTTACACATACACACTGCTCTGTGTGTTACACATACACACTTCTCTGTGTGTCACACATACACACTGCTCTCCGTGTTACACATACACACTGCTCTGCGTGTTACACATACACACTGCTCTGCGTGTTACACATACACTGTTCTGCGTGTCACAAACACACACTGCTCTGCGTGTCACACATACACACTGCTCTGCGTGTCACACATACACACTGCTCTGCATGTCACACATACACACTGCTCTGCGTGTCACACAAACACACTGCTCTGCGTGTTACACATACACACTGCTCTGCGTGTTACACATACACACTGCTCTGCATGTTAGAGTTACATACTGCTCTGCGTGTTACACATACACACTGCTCTGCGTGTTACACATACACACTGCTCGTTACACATACACACAGCTCTGCGTGCCACACATACACACTTCTCTTCGTGTTACACATACACACTGCTCTGCGGGTTAGAGTTACATACTGCTCTGCGTGTCACACATACACACTGCTCTGCGTGTCACACATACACACTGCTCGTTACACATACACACAGCTCTGCGTGCCACACATACACACTGCTCTGCGTGTTACACATACACACTGCTCTGCGTGTTACACATACACACTGCTCAGCGTGTTAGTTACATATTGCTCTGCGGGTTACACATACATACTGCTATGCGTGTCACACATACACACTGCTCTGCGTGTTACACATACACACTGCTCAGCGTGTTAGTTACATACTGCTCTGCGGGTTGCACATACATACTGCTATGCGTGTCACACATACACACTGCTCTGCGTGTTACACATACACACTGCTCTGCGTGTCACACATACACTGCTCTGCGTGTCACACATACACACTGCTCTGCGTGTTACACATACACACTGCTCTGCGTGTTAGAGTTACATACTGCTCTGTGTGTTACACATACACACTGCTCTGCGTGTTACACATACACACTGCTCTGCGGGTTAGAGTTACATACTGCTCTGCATGTTACACATACATACTGCTCTGCGTGTTACACATACACACTGCTCTGCGTGTTACACATACACACTGCTCTGCATGTTACACATACACACTGCTCTGCGTGTTACACATACACACTGCTCAGCGTGTTAGTTACATACTGCTCTGCGTGTTACACATACATACTGCTCTGCATGTTACACATACACACTGCTCTGCGTTTTACACATACACACTGCTCTGCGTGTTACACATACACACTGCTCTGCGTGTTAGAGTTACATACTGCTCTGCGTGTTACACATACACACTGCTTTGCGTGTTACACATACACACTGCTCTGCGTGTTAGAGTTACATAATGCTCTGCGTGTTACACATACACACTGCTCTGCGTGTTAGTTACATACTGCTCTGCATGTTACACATAACCCCACTACCACTGGAGTTTTCTTGCTATACACTCTGGTATAAATAAACTGACCGAACATGTGACCCCTTATACCGACCCCAAGACCTAAGGGCCATATTACTAAATGGTGCTATGAAACAGATGACCTTCCAGCCCTGGAAGAAACGTTACAAACCATTCAGCTGAACGAGCGGCACTATGTCTTCCTGTGCTGGAAGGATTCTTATGGAATTGCATTGAATATTACGTTTGACCCATAATCCTCTCCTGGAATCACCTATTCTCTCCTCACCTTCCTACCTGCTGTACTCTGCGCTCCTTCTCCCTGTATTAGTAATCTGTGCTGGCTGCATCCCCCCGCAGTGCCCAGTGATTAGACCTCTGCAACCTCCTCCCAGAATCCCTATAGAGGAGCGAGTCATGTCAGCAGCATCCAGATCTCACACTATTCAGCCATAAACTTGTTTTCCAAACCCTGTGTCATACATCTCCCTGCTGCTCACACACCTGTGTCATACGTCTCCCTGCTGCACACACACCTGTGTCATACGTCTCCCTGCTGCTCACACACACCTGCGCTATACGTCTCCCTGCTGCTAACACACCTGTGTCATACGTATCCCTGCTGCACACACACCTGTGCCAAACGTCTCCCTGCTGCACACACACCTGTGTCATACGTCTCCCTGCTGCATACACACCTGTGCCAAACGTCTCCCTGCTGCTCACACACACCTGTGTCATACGTCTCCCTGCTGCACACACACACACACACCTGTCCCATACGTCTCCCTGCTTCACACACACACCTGTGTCATACGTCTCCCTGCTGCACACACACCTGTGTCATACGTCTCCCTGCTGCACACACACACACCTGTATCATACTTCTCCCTGCTGCACACACCTTTGTCATACGTCTCCCTGCTGCACACACACCTGTGTCATACGTTTCCCTGCTGCACACACACACCTGTGTCATACGTCTCCCTGATGCACACACACCTGTGTCATACTTCTCCCTGCTGCACACACACACACCTGTGTCATACGTCTCTCTGATGCACACACACCTGTGTCATACTTCTCCCTGCTGCACACACCTGTGTCATACGTCTTCCTGCTGCATAGACACCTGTGTCATATGTCTCCCTGTTGCACACACACCTGTGTCATACTTCTCCCTGCTGCACACACCTGTGTCATACGTCTTCCTGCTGCATACACACCTGTGTCATATGTCTCCCTGTTGCACACACACACCTGTGCCATACACACAGGGGGATTATTTGGGCTGAAAAAGGTTTAACACACAATTTGCGGTAACAGAAGTTAGATTTCCCACCTTCTTTATCACACGAGGCAGTCAGTAAACTCTGCTATTTGTTTGTTTCCAACAATGTGACATGAAATGTTCTGCCCGAGAAATGTAATATTTACCCATAAAATAATGTGATTTCTTTCTCACACAGAGTCTGCTGATTCTATAGTGACACATTCCCATCAGGATCTGTATATAACACTCACCTCACCCTCCATAGTAACACAGACACGGTGATATTCACAGGTTACTCATCCCAGCTCCATCTCCACCCAGCTGTAAGTACAATTATTTCTAGTGTTTTTATATTAACTGTAATTTTTACTAAGTTGATCTTTTTATGTGTAATGTCTATAAATATTCTCTGCAATACAAACCCCCCTAATACTCCTCGTGTGTAATAACTAGATACTATACTGTAAGTAACACTGTATCCCCGGGGTGCAGCCCCCCCAGATATGTCTGATCTGTCCCGTGCTGAGCGTATTATTACACCTGTGATAACCTGTAACATTCTCTAACAGATCTGTAAAGATGCTTCTCTCCCAGAGACCTCTGCTGCTCGCGCTTCTCCTGGGGATAATCTCCATCGTCACATTGGTGGAATCGGCCAAATATGAGACGTAAGAAATGGAGTTTGTGGGACAGAGAAAGGAATAGAGATTTATTGGTGCTGTGTGTAGGGTTGTAGCTGGGGATCCTTCATGTGATGCGTGCCTGATATTAACCTTGTAACTGATATCAACCCTCCTGTGCCTGTTCCATACGCAGCCTGCCTTACATGTTATTATATTTCTCTGTGTGTTATTATATATCTCTGTGTGTTATTATATCTCTCTGCGAGTTATTATATCTCTCTGTGTGTTATTATATCTCTCTGCGAGTTATTATATCTCTCTGTGTGTTATTATATCTCTCTGCGTGTTATTATATCTCGGCATGTTATATCTCTGTGTGTTATCATATCTCTCTGCGTGTTATTATGGCTCTGTGTGTTATTATATCTCTCTGTGTGTTATTATGTCTTCGTGTGTTATTATATCTCTCTTCGTGTTATTATATCTCTCTGCTTGTTATTATATCTCTCTGCGTGTTATTATATCTCTCTGCTTGTTATTATATCTCTCTTCGTGTTATTATATCTCTCTGCTTGTTATTATATCTCTCTGCGTGTTATTGTATATCTCTGCGTGTTATTATATCTCTGCGTGTTATTATATCTCTCTGCGTGTTATTATATCTCTCTGCGTGTTATTATATCTCTGTATGATTTTATACATCTCTGCGTGTTATTATATATATATATATTATTAGATCTCTCTGCGTGTTATATATATATATATATATATATATATATATTATTATTATATCTCTCTGTTATTATATCTCTGTATGTTTTATAGATCTTTGCGTGTTATTATATATATATATATTATTATTATATCTCTCTGCGTGTTACTATATCTCTAAGCGTGTTATTATATCTCTCTGTGTTGTTATTGTATCTCTCTCTGCAATTCTTTACTTGCCCATGTGGCAGTGAATGGGTTAAATCTGTGGGAAATATTTGCCCCCTGACTCCCCGGGGGACATTTCCTGACATCAGTTTGTTGTCTTCATCTCTAGTGAAGAAGATCAGATGTTGGAGACCAAGAGAGAGGAGAATGAGCAGGGAAATCGCATGAAGAGACTGGCAGGTCTCCTGGAAGAAGTGCGCTCTCTTCTCAGACGGGAGACGCGGGCGGATCGTATAGAGACCAGAGATAATATAGAGACCAGAGATAATATAGAGACCAGAGATAGTCCTTCACTTTTTTATCTTGTTGGGAAGCACTTAGGGGGCTTGGGCATGGGGCGTTAATAAATTCTGCTCCTTACACGTGAGCTTTGCAATGTCCTGTAACAGTGCGCTCTCTGTATAAGGACAATGTCCTGTAACACTGCGCTCTCTGTATAAGGACAATGCCCTGTAACACTGGGCTCTCTGTATAAGGACAATGTCCTGTAACACTGCGCTCTCTGTATAAGGACAATGCCCTGTAACACTGCGCTCTCTGTATAAGGACAATGTCCTGTAACACTGCGCTCTCTGTATAAGGACAATGCCCTGTAACACTGCGCTCTCTGTATAAGGACAGTATACATGTCACGCTGCTTTTATGGGTTTCCTAAATCTCCTGATTTCCTGCTTTCTCCATGAAATAATAATGATAGAAATGAGAGATCACTGTTACAATGAGACAGACTGTAACATGAAGATAAAAGGGTGTCCCTCACTAATCCACGCCAGAGATTTAGCACACGCTAGTGTCACTGACGTGACTAGTACTAACATGTACTAATGTGAGTGTGCGCTTTAGTGAGTGAGACTCAGCATGTGTCACACACACACACATGAGAAGAACATGCTACTAATAACCGTGCGTGTGCTGACAGTATACCTAATATCTGTGTCTGTGTCACACTGTCAGTGCTGAGAAGGGTTTCTTCCTCTGTCTGTAACCGTATAATCACAAAGATCATTTGTACGCTGCTTTTCCCTTTTACTTTGCAATAAAACAGCATTTCAGCATCAGTTTGTGTATTCTCCTACCTCACAGTGACGCACACACACACACACATACACACCTCTATCCCCACAGTGACAGTACTACTTCAGTAACAGTACACACACACGATAATGCACATACACCCCCACATAATAATGCACACACACAATGGTACCCCCACATTCTCTACACATTCACTACACAGACACACACACAGACACATAATAATACACACACACACACACACACACACACACACACACACACACACACACACACACACACACACACACACACACACACACACACACACACACACACACTGATACCCCCACATTAATTACACAGCCACACACATACACACACACACAGACACACTGGTACCCTACACATACATATTAGAATAAACACATATGTATGTATGCTTTTATTTATATAGCACCAGCAATGTACCCCGCACGTTACAGCGCTGCATGGCCCGTGTACCCCCATTCTTGGCCCTTCTGCGTTCCGCTGCACCCCAATAAACACAGAAACCTTAAGTTTGATCAAATGGCCGCAGCCTTTTATTTAACCATAAACCTCAAACCTTCCTGGGATTGGTCAGCAAGTCGCCCCAAACCTGCGACCATGCTCAGCACCGGTACCTGACCCAGTGACCCTGCTCAGCACCGCTACATGACCCAGTGACCCTGACACTGCTCAGCGCCGCTACATGACCCAGTGACCCTGCACAGCACAGCTACATGACCCAGTGACCCTGCACAGCGCAGTTACATGACCCAGTGACCCTGCACAGCACAGCTACATGACCCAGTGACCCTGCACAGCGCAGTTACATGACCCAGTGACCCTACTCAGTACCGCTACATGGCCCAGTGACCCTGACAATGCTCAGCACCCCTACATGACCCAGTGACCCTTCTCAGTGCCGCTACATGACCCAGTGACCTTGCTCAGTTCTGCTACATGACCCAGTGACCCTGACCCTGCTCAGCACCCCTACATGACCCAGTGACCCTGCTACATGCCGCTACATGACCCAGTGACCCTGCTCAGCGCTGCTACATGTTCCAGTGGCCCTGACCCTGCTTAGCACCCCTACATGACCCAGTGACCCTGCTCAGTGACGCTACATGACCCAGTGACCTTGCTCAGTTCTGCTACATGACCCAGTGACCCTGACCCTGCTCAGCACCCCTACATGACCCAGTGACCCTGCTCAGTGACGCTACATGACCCAGTGACCCTGCTCAGCGCTGCTACATGTTCCAGTGGCCCTGACCCTGCTTAGCACCCCTACATGACCCAGTGACCCTGCTCAGTGACGCTACATGACCCAGTGACCCTGCTCAGCGCTGCTACATGACCCAGCGCAAACCTGGTCTCCTGGCACAGGTATATAGATGACGTACTTTTAATTTGTAAAGGAGGAGAGACTGAATTGACAAATTTTATCACACGAATTAACGAAAACAATGTGAATTTAGAGTTCACATCTGAGCATAGTCGAGTGAACATCAACTTTTTAGATCTAACAATCTATATAGATAATTCCGAAATTAAAACCAAAAGTTTTTTAAGCCAACTGAGGCTAACAACTTTTTAATGACATCGAGTTGCCACCATCCGAAGTGGCTTCAAAACATACCGTACTGCTGCGACACACTTTATTCGAGCAAATACCCAGTATGTACCTGGCAGATACCTGGAATGCGCCGCTCCTCACCTCTGACAAGCCCCGTTGTGTTTGCCTTCCCAGCCTGGGTTCATGCCTGGCTGACGGGCGGCTGATCTGTTAAATGATAATGATTAGGATTTAATAGGCTGCAATGCTTCGCGTGTCTACCAGATGGCATAAATTCATGAATTGTAATGCAGTATATATATATATATACTGTGCAGTATTGCAGCCAGTGGGAATAAAATGCTTCAATCCCTGCATGGAAAATAACGCAATGCACTCGGGCAGAAAACAGTCACAAACCTCAATACACCCGGGTATACCCGAATTCGTGGGACTAGCCGAGCTCGAATAAAGTGTGTCGCCAGTGTATGGCCAATTCCGGAGAGTGAAAAGGAATTGCACGGATGTAAGTGTATTTAGAGACCAAGCAAACACATTAAGGGCCTTATGCAGAGAGCATCGTTATTTCGAAATTCGCCATTTTTTTTACAATTTCGCGCAGAAACCGGCAGAAAATGGCGAGTTCCGAAAAACGCGCCATTTTGTTTTTTCAATTGCTAAAATTCGCCTCGCGGCTGGCGAGAACCTCCATCTCGCCATTTTTAAAACTCTCCGAATGCAGAGAGGTGCGAACGGCAAGTAGCGGCTGTTCGCGCCAAAAAATGGCGCGATTCTCGCATTTTTGCCGCGCCAGGAAAAGATGGCAAGATGGCGCTCGCCGCCTATAGTAAAGGGGAAAAAAAAGGCGCGAATTTGTTTTTACACGTTTCTGAAGCGCGCATCTCGCCAATTTAAACTCGCCACACGCATCCATGTTAAACATAGCAGAATTCGCACTTCTCTGCATATGGAGAATAAAACTCTCCAAAAAAGCTACTTTTTATGAAATTCGCCAATTTTAAAATTCTATGCTCTCTGCATGAGGCCCTAAAAGAGAGATTCCTAGACAGAGGCTATAAATCCGAGTTATTAGAGTTAGCTGTGGACAAAACAAACTCACTAACTCGCAGTGACCTATTATTAACAAAAGTGAAGGATAGGAATGTCGATTTTAAAACACCTTTTATTGCCACCTATAATTCTGATGCTACAAAAATTCAACAAATCATTAAACGCCATTGGCATGTGGTCCAGACAGACCCAGTTCTTAAAGATCACATCCCTAACGTCCCAAGAGTGATTTTCAGGAAAGTGCCATGTATAAAATCTAAACTGGCCCCCGTGTCTTTAGAAAAGAAGAAGCACCAAGGACTCAGAGTTGGTTGCCTCCACCAATAGTTTTCTGTGGGTGCTTCAGCTGTAAGGCATGCAAGCAGGTATCAAAGGGGGACACAACGGAGTTCACCTCCAATGTCACAAAAGAGACTTTTAAAATGAAACAGACTATAAACTGTCGTACAGAATATATCGTGTATTTACTGTCATGCCCGTGTGGACTCCAGTACGGGGGCCGCACATCAAGACCTTTGAGGGTCCGCGTGCTGGAACACATGGGAAATATACGAAGACAGGTCATGACACACAGCGTTTCTAAACATTTCAGCCGGTTTCACAAAGGCAACCCAGGAGTCTGGTTTTACAAAGGAATAGAGAAAGTAGATAATCACTGGAGAGGTGGAGACAGGTTACGTAAGTTATGCCAAAGGGAAACTTATTGGATATATAAATTGAAGACACTAACCCCCAGAGGTCTTAATATAGACATAGACCTGGGGGCTTTTATGTAGCCTGTCCACACCTCCTTTTTTCTGCATAAGATTACGCATTTTACCACTTCCTAATACCCACTCGGGGGAAATTAAACTACTAATCCTTAGATTTTATTTCAATGTACTTACTACATTTATATCTGTTCTTTTTATAGATACACCAACTGAGGCCCAATGTGCTTATTTCAATTCATGGACTTTAAAAATATGAGACATATCTTAAACATTCTTTTCATTTTTTATTTCTCACAATTTTTTAATATATTAGGTGTGATTTGTATTAGTATGTTTTATTAGTTTTTTTTAGCATCAACATTGTACACTTTTGAATCTAATTATGTTATTAGATATTAGACCTAATTGGTTTTAAGAAACATCTTCTTACCATTTTCATAAGAATCCATTGAAGTATTAGAAATATACATTCATTTGAGTTATGTAACAAAGTGACTGCTGACACTTTACTGAACACTTTTTTCTACTCTTATGTTCATTATCCTGTAGGGTATCTACACTACCCCAAATACACACCATGGACTCATATTCCCACTCCTTTTATGCCTTTTAATTTAAGTGATTGGCCAAAGACCGTATAAAACAGCCAGCACTCAGCCATTAAACATCATTTGAGCCTGAGGAAGCCCTGTATAGGGTGAAACGCGTTGCTCTGCATCCAGACCCTTTTGCAGCCATCACAGAGGAGACAGAGGTGACGTGGCATCGCCCAATCCGGACACGGAGACCAGGGTTCCTTCACCACTTACCCCTTAATGACTCCCCTTGCTGTTTGCATCTTCCACAGGGGCAAGTAGTTGCTTCTTTGTTTTTAGCTTTTATTTATTTTCTTTGTATACCATTGTATTTGTTTTATTAAAGTTCATCATTCCTAGACTTCAGTGTCCCATAGTCTGTTTATACACCCCGAACATCAGAACACAGGAGGTCCAAAAGATACTTCTACAAGTGTGTACTCACACTGGCCCGTGTGAGCATTTGTTATTATTCATTTATTCCACCCATCTCTTCCCTCACCTAGAACACCAGGTGACCTCTAGATATACTTCTTGCATTCAGCTGTAATCCCTGGGTACGCTACCTGGTCTGTGTGTGAGTATGGTGCTGAGTCATACCTGTTGGTGGGGGCGGCATTGCCGAATAGTTGATTGAGCGGGAAAGTTAAAAAAAAATATTTACCTGAGCGCAGGTGAGCGTGTGTGCACGCGCCTAACCGCAGGCGCATCGCGTGAGCAGGGACTTGCATATATATATGTAACGGGTATTCCCCCTACCCCAATCACAGGTATAGTGTATGTGAGGGGGAACCTATGTGTTACCAGGCGTGGTGCGTATACCTGTAGGTTCACAAGAGGCCCGAGCCTCCGCTTACTGGGAACCTGGGGTGAGTCCTCTGAATCGATCTGGTTTGCAGCGCCTCCACCTGTGTAGGGTTCTAGGAATGTAGAAGGTTGCCTACACAGGACCCACATACACAATAAGTACATACACGGAGATGTATATGTAACCAGTTTACTGTATATGCAGAACACTCATAACACTCTACATACTTACTGTATCAGTACCCACTTGTGTACTTGTAATACTACTCCCGTTAGGGGGTAACTCCACACCCAACTGGCCCTGATTCCTGCATTTGAACTACGCTGGAAAGGAGGATATCACCAGACTGCATCATTACTGCTGTGATGCTGCCTTTACCATTTATATTTGCTGTGACTTCACTTCTTCTCAAATTATGCACTTCTTTTTACTGACATATTTTAGCATTTATACCTCACAGTGTTGCAGAGTCACATCCACTATTGTGAGCATACAAATTGGTTGGTAACAGCAACAACAGCACTACGTGTCAGTTTTAATAATATTTATTATCACTTTGTATTATTTTTTCACCTTGGTTTTTCACTATATGTATTTCACGAAAAATTTAAAATTGTTATTGTGATGTGCACCAAAAATTTACCCTTTCTGAATGATCCTGTGACTCTATCACGTGTTCATTCAATTTGTTATAATCTTCTTTTTACCAGCCTCAGTATGTCTCTAACTCTTTTCGTATATCTCCATCTCTCCTTCCTTCATCACTTCTCAGTTCACATGAACTCCTTTCTTACCTGCGCCCTCTGACACCACACAGCGATGTCCCCTGCACTAAAACACACCCCTACAAATAATCCTCACACATTCTTTTTCTATCCATGCTTCCCCTCCTCGCTTCTGGGGATATCGCTCCCATGCTGTTGTCCTCGCCTGCCAAATGCAAACTCTACTCCCTCTGGTGTCAACCCCTCCAACCTCATACCCATCCCCTGCCACCCTCCCTCCTCTCTCCCTTTCTCCTGTGCCCTTTGGAATGCTCGCTCCCTTTCTAACAAGTTCCTCTCTGTACATGACTT
Source organism: Ascaphus truei (assembly GCF_040206685.1). Classification (NCBI taxonomy): domain Eukaryota; kingdom Metazoa; phylum Chordata; class Amphibia; order Anura; family Ascaphidae; genus Ascaphus; species Ascaphus truei. Next base: position 436,482,518 of record NC_134485.1, on the reverse strand, counting down.
CTTTCTCTCTCACTCCCTGCTTCTCTTTGCTATAACTGAGACCTGGCTCACTCAGTCTGACTCTGCTCTGGAAGCTGCCCTCTCCTACGGTGGCCTTTCCTTCTCCCATACTCCGCGCCCTGATGGCAGGGGTGGAGGCGTGGGGCTCCTGCTCTCCTCTCTCTGTCGTTACCGAACCCTTCCTATTCCTCCATCTCTTGCTTTTCCCTCCTTTGAGGCTCACACTGTCCAGATCTTCTCTCCTCTCCCTGTCCATGTGGCGGTTATCTATCGCCCACCTACCTCTACTCATACCCCCTCTGCCTTTCTCTCTCACTTTGAATCCTGGCTCTCTTTCCTCCTCTCCTCAGACTCCCCTGTTCTTCTCCTTTGGGACTTCAATTGCCACATTGATGACCCCTCTCTCCCTTGGGCCTCCCGTTTTCTTTCTCTAACCTCTTCTTTTGGCCTTCAACAGTTGACTGCAGCCAGCACCCACAAGGATGGCCACTACTTAGACCTGGTTTTCACTAAAAACTTCTCTCTCTCTGATTTCTCCATTTCCCCTTTTCCTCTCTCTGACCATCACCTCATCTCATTCTCTCTATCTCGCTTCTCCCCTTCTCCACCTCCATCTACCCCCCGGTTCTGCAGAAACCTGCGCTCTATTCACTTACCTGACTTTGAGTCCACTTTACGCTCCTCCCTCTCCTCTCCCAGCTCTGCTACAGACCCTGACAACCTGGTCAGGAACTACAACTCTGTCTTGTCCTCGTCTCTTGATCTACATGCCCCGCTTTCTCTCTGCCGCGCTCGCCCTTCTAACCCTAGACCCTGGCTAAATTCCCACACGCGCTTGCTGCGTTCCTCCACTCGTTCCTCTGAACGTCTCTGGAAGAAATCTCATACTCTCGCAGACTTCCTTCACTACAAATTTATGCTATCCTGTTTCAACTCTGCCCTCTCGCAAGCTAAACAAGCCTACTTTTCTTCTCTAATCAACATGCACAAGTCTAACCCACGCCGACTGTTCTCTGTCTTTGATACTCTACTCAAACCACCCTCAGCTGCCTCTCCTTCCTCCATCTCTGCTCAGGACTTTGCTGACTATTTTAAGGAAAAGGTGGAATCCATACGGCAGAACATCCCCTCTGTTTCTTCCTCCCATCCTACACATCTTCCTAACTCTCCTCCTGCCTTCCCTGACTCTTTTTCCAGTTTCTCAGAGGAGGATGTGTCGCTGTTGATGGCGTCTTCTCCCTCTACCACTTGCCCTCTTGACCCCATTCCCTCCCATCTCCTAAAACCTCTTGCTCCTACTATAATCCCTATGCTCACACGAATTTTTTACTCCTCCCTCTGCTCTGGAACCTTTCCATCCTCCTTCAAACATGCAACAGTCATACCATTACTCAAAAACAGCAAGCTTGGCCCTACCTGTCTTTCTAACTACGACCTGTCTCCCTCCTGCCTTTTGCCTCTAAACTCCTTGAACGTCTTGTATTCTCTCGCTTGCTCCATTTTCTCAACACCTATTCTCTCCTAGACCCTCTACAATCTGGCTTCCGCACTGCTCACTCCACGGAAACAGCCCTCACTAAAATAACTGACGACCTCCATGCTGCCAAAGACAGAGGTCATTACACTCTGCTCATATTACTCAACCTCTCTGCAGCATTTGACACCGTGGACCACCCTCTTCTCCTTCACATTCTCCACACTCCTGGTATTCGGAAAAAAGCTCTATCCTGGATCTCATCCTACCTCTCCCATCGTACTTTCAGTGTCTCTTCTGCTAACACCTCCTCCTCCATTGATCTCTCTGTGGGGGTACCTCAGGGCTCTGTCCTGGGACCTCTTCTCTTTTCTCTGTACACACTCTCTAGGTGACCTAATAACATCTTTTGGGTTTAATTATCACCTCTATGCTGACGACACACAAATATACTTTTCAACACCTGACCTTACACCTGCTGTACAAACCAAAGTTTCTGAATGTCTCTCTGCTATATCATCCTGAATGGCCCTCTGTCGCCTTAAACTCAACATGGCTAAAACAGAGCTCCTCATACTTCCTCCCAAACCTGGCCCTACTACCTCCTTCCACATTACTGTTGGAACTATGATCATTCACCCAGTAGCCCAAGCACGCTGCCTAGGGATCACACTCTACTCCTCTCTCACATTCGCCCCTCACATTCAAACATTTCTAAAACGTGTCGCTTTTTCCTCCGCAATATAACAAAGATACGCCCTTTCCTCTGTTGCTCGACTGCTAAAACTCTGACTCAGGCCCTCATTCTCTCCCGTCTTGATTACTGTAACCTCCTGCTGTCCGGCCTTCCCGCCTCTCACCTGTCTCCCCTACAATCTATCCTAAACGCTGCTGCCAGAATCACTCTACTCTTTCCTATATCTGTCTCAGCATCACACCTCATGAAATCCCTCTCCTGGCTTCCGATCAAATCCCGCATCTCACACTCCATTCTTCTACTCACTTTTAAAGCTTTACACTCTTCTCCCCCTCCTTACATCTCAGCCCTAATTTCTCGTTATGCACCATCCAGACTCTTGCGTTCTTCTCAAGGAAGTCTTCTTTCTACCCCCTTTGTATCTAAAGCCCTCTCCCGCCTTAAACCTTTTTCACTGACTGCCCCACACCTCTGGAATGCCCTTCCCCTCAGTACCCGACTAGCACCCTCTCTATCCACCTTTAAGACCCACCTTAAGACACACTTGCTTAAAGAAGCATATGAATAGCACTGTGGATATTCTGAACATGATACATAAAGCTTGGCCCCCTGCAGACGCACTTACCAGAACTCCCTCCTACTGTCTCTGTACGTTCTACCTACCTACCAATTAGACTGTAAGCTCCTCGGGGCAGGGACTCCTCTTCCTTAATGTTACTTTTATGTCTGAAGCACTTATTCCCATGACCTGTTTTATATTATTTGTTAATTATTTGATTACCACGTGTATTACTACTGTGAAGCGCTATGTACATTAATGGCGCTATATAAATAAAGACATACTGTACAATACAATACAATGTACTGTACCATAGTCCCAAATGTCATTCACTCTACTAGGAGTGTACATTGCACCCACAGCCGTGTACCCCCACACCGTGTCCACAGTCTAACCCCTTTGTCCCGTGGTCAGCGCTGCCACTATGTGTGAATATATATATATATATATATATCTATAGTGATTCGTTGGTGCACTTATGAAGGTACCTGCCGAGTGCTCCTGCACTCGGGCCTTGAGTACAGTATTGATTAGAAAGTACATTTCAGATTTCAGGCTGCAAAGTTGTTTGTTTTATTTATTTCTAATAGAGGATTTCACTATAATCTATACACACAAACACACACTTCAGGGTCCACCTCTGTATACACAAACACACACTTCAGGGCCCACCTCTGTATACAGAAACACACACTTCAGGGCCCACCTCTGTATACAGAAACACACACTGCAGGGCCCACCTCTGTATACAGAAACACACACTGCAGCCAGGGTTGCCACCTTCTATTGAAGGCTAACCCGGAGATAACATTTTATAGATCTTTTTATTATATATATATATTTATCTTGCCTTTGGCTGTATCCTCCCCTCCAAATTCCGTCACCATGGCCGCGCGACGTCACGTAATGCCCATTGCCATAACAACGAGACGCTCCGTGACGTTACGTGGAATGAAGTTGACATGACAACGGGACGCATTATGGTGACGAGGCATCACGTGATGCCACATTGTCATGGCAACATGTCACCGCCTGACGTTAGTGTCTTGTTGTCATGGCAACGGGGGGGCGTGACGTGATGTACATTGTTTTATAAATATTTTTTTTTTTTTTTTTTAACGTGTCCCAGTTTTTCATTTGGAAAATATGGTCACCCTATCTCAGGCCTCGTGTCAGTCAAGGGCACAGGGGTGGGGCTACTGGATCTGTACTAAACGAATTACCCCTTCCTGTTTTAGTGAGTGCCTCTCCAGCTTTGAGAGAGGATAGACAGATCTCAGTAAGCTGCCAGGGCTCTGGTTACGCTGAAGGCCCTCCCCCAGGGGAGAGGTGAGAGATATTCCTCTTACTCCACAAGGGAGTAAGAGAAGAGCAAAGACAGCTCCTGGGTCCCTGACTAGGAGTGGTGTCCAGAGACATCCTGAAGGTGACAACCTTGAGTGCTGTGTGCTGTGACAGAGACTGTGCTGCTGAATAAGGAAGAACCATTCTGCTTTTATCTCCTGCCTGAGAGTGGAGTATATTGGGAGGAGGGAGACACAACTCTTTTGCAGGTACTCCACCCCGCACAGCTGGGGGCTGCACAAGATGGAGGCGCTGTACCATTGAGAAAGATTCGGGCACAGCCCCAGAAGCCTGTCATCCCCCCATGTCATCGCGGGAGACCCAGGCCCTCCTGTTACCAGCAGGTATGCACCCATGAGACCCCTGTAACCAGAGAGATAGTTCCCTGAGGAGGCCCGATGTGAGATTGGGTGGGGGAATCACCGTTACAACTGTATTAGAGATAAAATAAATGGAAAAAAAAACAGCAAGAGGTATGAATCCTGTCCTGTAAGGGTGCAGCTCCTGAGATAGCGGCAGTAGAGGCAGATGACCGGGTGCGCACTCACATCCAGGTGCTTATTAAGAGTAAGCACTCGGGTTGCCGATCACCCGGAGGATATGGAAGAGATATCCAATATACGGAATAGAGGACACAAGATATATTGTGCAGATTGCTTTATAAAAAAATTAATATTAAAAAAAATCAGTAGCACTCACAAACACAGATGGGTTTTGTGCTTTGGGGCCTCCCTGGGCCATGCAGTGAGGGGAAGTCCGTCACTCCTTCCTCAGGAAAGGGCTTGAGGTGGCCGTCCACAGCGGTTCCCCGGATCTAAGGAGTCAATCCTGGGTGGGCAATCCCTCACGGAACACCAAAGTCCAGCACACCACCTTCGTCCGTAGAGCCAACCTACGCGTTTCGTTCTTGCGAACTTCTTCATGGGGCATGTATGTGTAATCCCCCACCTCGCTCTACTATTTGTATTTCATTTTTCACACCATTCCGGGGCTCAGGGTGACGTCACCACGTCGCAGCGCATATGCAGGTCAGTGACGTCATCACGTCTGAGCCGTTGTGCGTTCGCAGATAAAATTGGACTACGCAATCATAGATGTACAAAATCATTAGGATATACGTACTCGCTAACATATAAGAGCTGCGTGTGCTAAACAAACACACACGTGTTATGGATGTATGTCATATGGGGACAAACATCCCAAAACACGGAAACAAAAAACGAACAATCTATAATACATCAGCTAGACTAGTCCTTTAATAAATAATAAGCTTTGATCTAACTACAATTCGAAAAGCTTTTAAAGAGGCATATAGAGCAATTCACACTTCCAAGAGGCGGAAATACATAATATGACAAAGTATAATCAAATTGGAATTAATTAGGCGATTGATGAAAAATTCTACACAAGAGAGAGTCAATATTAGCACCAGGGTTGCCAGGTGGCTTGCCCAAAAATACTGGACACAATACTGGACCCCCACGCCCCCTGAAAACATATAAAAAATACCCCACCCCCCCCCCCCGAATACATATAAAAAATACCCCCACGCCCCCAAATACATATAAAAAAATACCCTCACGCCCCCAAATACATATAACAAATACCCCCACAACCCCCCGAACAGATATAAAAAATACCCCACACCCCCCCATCATCTCAGCTCATCCTATCCCAACATCATCATCTCAGCTCATCCTGGCCCCCCATTCACCACAGTTCATCCTGGCCCCCCATAATCACCTCAGCTCATCCTGGCCCCCCATCATCATCACCACAGCTCATCCTGGCCCCCATCATCATCCTCAGCTCATCCTGGCCCCCCATTCACCACAGCTCATCCTGGCCCCCCATTATCCCCCCCCCCAAATTGTGTTCTTACCTTATTTCCAGGCAGGACGCAGACTTCTCTGGGCCGTCGGGGTATGGGCTCCGCCCCCGCTGTCCTCTGATTTGCCGTCCGCTCCTCCAATCAGGGACAGGCTGCACATGACACTCACGAGTCACCTGACCCCACCCGCGCCCCCCCCCCTCACCTCCAGTCTCAGCACCAGGCTACCACTTCCAGCCGCGCTTACCGCCGCATCCGACCACCACCCTCACACTTGCCACCGCTAAAACGTGTCCGGTATTACCTCCGATTTTATACCGGATAGGCATCAGAATTACCGGCCTGTTCGGTTTTCAACCTTAATTAGCACCAATCAGAAAGATATAAAATATTTAAAAAAATATAAATAAACATCAATGATAATAGACAGCACGGCAATATACAATCTCCTCAAACTTTAATTATATTTCAAAAGTGAAAGAGCAATACAAAATACCAGGTGCTATAAAAATACTATAAAAAATACTATAAAAAAAATATACCATAAATAATATATGTATACATTTAAAAGTAGAAAAAAAAATATATATAAAAAAAATATATATATAATACCGGTATATACATTATAAATATGATACTGACAATAATTAAATAAAGGCTGAGAGATTTACACACAACATCTCAAAAGGCTGATCATACCTGTAGGAGATGTGTGCAGAGGTATGCAATGGAGACCATTTTTAAGGTGAAATTAAAATGAGGCTTTATTGCGCCTGTTCCTTTAACACGGCAAAATATTCAAAATAAACAAAATAAAAGCCTACTCTGCTTTTGAGAATATCTACACCTTCACTCCAGCCCTCTCTAACTGGGTGGGTAGCTAAGATAATTATCACCCCAAACACACACACACACACACGTCCAACAAGAGAGTCTCTTATCTGATCTTGTAGCTGTAGGGGAAGGCCTTTCTGCTCTCCTGGGTCCGCTATGCTATGGAAATGTCCGTGTCCAGGTATAGAGCTCGTGTCCCTTTGTCTTGCTGTCAGCATACAGTCCTTCTTTGTGCATCAAGTCATCTTTTCCTCTAATCAGTCCAGTTGTGGGCTAAGGAAAATCTCCTTCCTGTTTCTTAGATCAGGCTTTTCCTAACAGTCCTAATCAGCCAGGTGGAGTCTGATTGATTGCCTGTGCAATTGCCTGGTGGATTGGAGCATGCGCAGCAGAGGACTTCAGAGAGACCTCACATCGGGGGACCAGACTGATCCTTCCGTTCATTCAGTGGTACCTGGGTAAAGGAGTGCCCAGGGAGGTAACGTGCACCAATGGTCCTCAGGGGTAGCGCTACTCCCTACACTTTTGGGTGGGGACCAAGATTGTGGGACAGACACTTGGGATATTGGTGCCACCGCACCCAGGTACTGTGGGGATACTCCCCGGGGTTGATAGTGTGCACTGTGTTGCATAGTTGTTTATTAGAATTGGCATGTTAAAATAGTAAATATTCCTTTATCATACCCTGTGTGTGTATTTACTGCTGTATTGTCCTCTGATGGGGCTATCCTACTGTGTTAGGATCCTTCTCAGGTGGAGGTGCGGTGTGCAAGCAAACGTGATCACTCCAGGCTCCCATTGGCGGAGGATCAGGCCTCCTGTTTGCCACTTGGCTAACGGCAGCACAGGTAGTTTCCCTTATACACGGGGAAAGGGGGCTACATTTGGAGGCACTTCTGAAATTCAGACCTGGGGTGCCCAAACAAGTAGTTTAAATTAGCGACACCATGTATACGCTGTCCACTCGAGGTCCGCCAGTGGGCTTTCCAATCTGAGGAATGTCCCCGCCACGTGGTCGCGGTGGGGGATGTCCCCGCAACCACACCCCCGCGGGAAGTCTGCAACAGCATGAGCAAATTCCCCGGGTTTGCTCGCCCCCGCTATGTAGGCCGCAAGTGGCACCCCTCATATCGCTGGATTATTGTTCTAGTTAGTTCTGGCCACGAAATAAAGGAGGAAGATACCCCTTTGTCCCTGAATTTTCCGGATGCCCTGCACGCGGGTTGTCCCTTGATCTTCCCAGACTTGCCTCTACCAATAGCAACCTCTAGTCCGGGACACCAAACCGAGATACCGTATCAAGCGGAAACTCCACGTCTTTCCTATACCCAAGGGAAATACGACGCCCTGCTCACGGGACATTCACTGGCCTATACTGACCCACTTCTACCGAGGGTAACTTTCAGTCCACGAATTGTAAGGAATCCGTTCCTGGTTTTGGCTGGAGCTCACTCTTGCAGAGTTGGTGAGCTCTCAGAACAGACCTTCCCTTGGATTTGCAAGCACTCACTTGTGCTTGCAGTCACTGCAGCTCTGCCCCCTATTCGCTGGCTATACTATATAGAGCCAGCCCCTCCCCCCAGGATGTTGCTGAGCATAATAGTAAAAAAGAGGGAATAACCCAATGATATTGATGCTACCAGAGTCACGTTAATGGTTCTAAATGGAAATGACACACAATCTACAAAAATCCAAAAGGCAACTCACTATATTGCATAGTATAAAGTCATGTATGGGATAATATAAATAGACTCACCCTGGGTGGGGGGCTAGTATACAGGATGAAGTTAGGTGCACGAAATGAAGTGTCCGCAAACACCTCACTCATGGACCCGATGAAACCACAAACTGCTGCCCTTACCCTGCCTGGAGTCTGTATTATCCTTGTAACCAGCTGAAAGACTGTTCCATAGAAAGATGAAGAGCTGGTATGACTGGAATCCAGCTAGTGCTGTCCTCTGGCAAATGAGGGGGTAGCAGTAGCGTCTCAGTTCACGCCGTCGGAGTCCCCGTGCAGAAATTGCCAGCTGACATAAAGCCCGCAAACGCCGTCTCCTGCAGAGGGGAAGAGCTGACAATGTATCCCAGCATTCAATACACTCCGGCGCGTCTGCACGTCCAAGGGAGTGGCGCCAGTATTCAAAGCTGGAAAGATATAAGTGAGAAGCCTGCGTGCTCCGTCCAATGTAGGTAAAGTCAGAGATTAGCGAGATAAAGTTATCAAAGATAAAGTTCCACCCAGGAACGAAACGCGTCAGAGTGTCCTTTCTGTGATGTGCAGCATGTACTATTAAAGCTGATTTTATTTTTACTACTTTTTGGCTGAACTCCAATTGCTGTGACCGTCACCACTCGCTAATCTCTGACTGTTGCTGAGCATAACCCTAGGTTCACTTGGATGTAACTGTGTTTGCCACAAGCTACTTTGTCTTGGCCTTGCCTTGTTCTTGATACCTCCTGCATTCACCCCAGGCAGAGGTCTACATTTTGTTTCCTGTACTGAAGCACTGGATCTCCAGTGCTAGTCTTGCCTTGTTACAGAGACCTGCTGCACCCCAGGCAGAGGTCTGCTTCCTGGTTCCTGTAGAAAAAGAAAAAAAGATTGGTGTGATTAGCGCTAAAAGCTAAATTGTAATCATAAAATGTGATAGAAAACAATTGTGAAAATACTCAAAAACCTTACAATGTGAAGGCAAGGCTGCCAGGAATTACTGACCCAAAGACAAAGTCAGTTCAATCACAGAAAACAAAAATACAAACCGGCGCCAAAATTGTCCAAAGACAGTCTAATTAGAAGTCCAAATGGAGTGATGTGGAGATTTACTTCAATACTTGCACTTCCAGAATGGTAGATTATCCACGGCCAGATAATGCATCAATATGGAATACAAACAGAAAACATATCATAGTGTATACTGCTTGTTAATGGAACATGTAACACAAGACAAACAACAGATACACAACAATAAACAAATATAAGCAAGGCTGACTATAAAAATGGAGCTATTTAATACAACAATCAATATAAAATAACAAAATAAAACAACTAGCAAGCAACTGACTGACTGTACTGACTGATCTGTGTGGTTGATTGAAGTGCTGGTTGGTTAAAGTGTGTGCAGTTAGAAGCAGAAGGAAAGGGAAGAACTGGGTATACTAGCAGGGGTGGCTGTTTTTGGGGAGTGTGCAGTGGGTTAATCTATTTTTAAAGTGTGCTGTAATTTGAAGCCTGTAACTTTGTTTTCCCTTTCTCCTGCCTGAGGCAGAGTGGGTGTGGTTGGTTAATTGGCTGGCCTAACACACCTGCAGTGGGTGGGGTTAGTTAATTGATAACCTAACACACCTGGTGGGTGTCCCTATTTAAACAGAGTCTTCTAACGAATCCTGAGCTTGCGTGTGTACTGACTGATCCGTGTGGTTGATTTGAAGTGCTGGTTGTTTAAAGCAGGGGGGCGCAAACTTTTTTCCCTGCGCCCCCCTACCGGCGGTCCCCTCACTCCCGCGCCCCCCCTAACCCCCACTCACCTGCGCTCCGGCGTCATGACGTCACGTTGCCATAGCAACGTGACGTCACATGACCTCGCGGCGTCATTTTGACGCCGAAAATGACGCCGCGTTGCCATGGCTACGCAGGAAGGAAGCCGCCGGAGCCTAGGTAAGTAAAGGTTTACAGAGGCCCTGCAGCTCCCCCGGCACTTAATTTAAGTGCCTTCGGGAAGCACGCGGGGCCTCTGTAAACCCCGCGCCCCCCCGCTGACAGTCTCGCGCCCCCCCTGGGGGTCGCGCCCCCCAGTTTGCGCACCGCTGGTTTAAAGTGTGTGCAGTTAGAGCCAGAAGCAGTAAGTGCTGGTTGTTTAAAGTGTGTGCAGTTAGAACCAGAAGCAGTTTGAACAAGGAATCGGTTAAACAGGGTATAGTATATTGAAGTACAGTTTACTGTTAGTACTTCTAAACTTCATAGTTGCTAGAATGAGCAGGTTTGAAAATGCCACTCAATGCACATCTTGCCACATGTATGTGCACTTGGAGCAGCTGTTCCAAGGAGCATACCGCTGTGAGAGGTGTGAGCAGGTGGTCTCTTTAGAATCAGAGATTGCTGATCTGAAGAGGAAACTTGCAATATTGAGGGACATTGGCAATCTTGAAAGGGGCTTAGAGCTCACTGAGCAGAGCCTTGCTTCGACTAGTGGTGCAGATGGTGGCGCTGTTAGTGAGGAGCAGGTAGGTAGCTGGGTGACAGTTAGAAGGGGAAGCAGGGGCAATAGGGAGAGGCAGGTCGTTTCTGAGATGACACATCCCAATAGATTTGCCGTGTTGAGTGAAGATATTGGGAATGTCGGGGCAGAAATGGCAAGGCTGGGGGAGACTAATTCCTCTAGCAGCCAGGGGAATAGTTCCTCCAGCATAGTTGGGACTCAGGATGCTCAGATACAAAGAAAGATTGTGGTGGTAGGGGACTCCATTATTAGGAAGGTAGATAGGGCAATCTGTTGCCGGGACCGCATGAACCGAACAGTTTGTTGTCTCCCGGGTGCTCGGGTTCGGCACATTGCGGATCGGGTAGACAGATTATTGGGGGGGGGCTGGGTTTGACCCGGCTGTCTTGGTACACGTTGGCACCAATGACAAAGTTAGAGAAAGATGGAGGGTCCTAAAAAATGATTACAGGGATCTAGGCCAAAAGCTTAAGGCAAGGACCTCCAAGGTAGTATTTTCTGAAATACTACCAGTGCCATGCGCTACCGCAGGGAGACAGTCAGAGATCAGGGAGGTTAATGCATGGCTAAGAAAGTGGTGCAGGAAGGAGGGGTTTGGGTTTTTAGAGCACTGGGACTCCTTTTCTGAGAGGTGCCATCTATATTCTAGGGACGATTGCACCTCAAGGAAGAGGGATCTTCTGTGCTAGGGGGGAGAATGCTAAAAAGGTTGGAGGAGATTTTAAACTAGGATGGAGGGGGGAAGGGAATGAAACAGATAATGAACTAAATGGAATAGAGGAGGATACAAGGGAGTATGGAGGTAGAATGGGGGCAAGTGCAAGTTTGACAAGCAGTGAGATACCCATAGTAAATACAGATAATACTAGAAAACTTCTAAAGACTAAACCAAGTGGGAGCAGAAATGAAGGAGCAGATAAGATAATAGTACATGCTGAAAAAAAGCATAAATGCATGCTTGTGTAGCCCTTTTTCTGACGCTCCCAAAGGGACTACTGGTCACTGTATACAACCTGTGGCTCCAGGAGATCTGAGCCTCCGTTAGCTTGGAGCCTGGGGTAACACTTAATAGCTTAGCGCCTCCACTTACCCAGGATCCCCGTGATGTGAGATCGTGCCCAATCGTTTCGGGCAACAATTGTTTGTCCGAAGGCAGCAGTATTTATTTGGACAAGGTCCTGAGGGACTTTGTCATCAGTCTCCCATCGTATGTCCAGGATACGAAAGACACACTTAAGAGACTGGATGGGATTCATGTTACATCTCAGACCATTCTTGTGAGTTTAGATGTCGAGTCATTATACACTTCCATCGTTCACAAGAATGGTCTTTCTGCTGTCAAATACTTTTTGACGACCAGGGACCTTAGGTTCACCAGACATAATATATTCGTGCTGGACCTACTTAACTATGTTTTAACACACAATTACTTTGTTTTTGCTGGGCTCTATTACCACCAGACTCAAGGTACAGCTATGGGCACAGCCTGTGCACCAACGTATGCGAACCTATACTGTACCTGGGCTGGTGGGAGCGCACCCACGTTTTTAATGAGTCACTTTCTATGTACACTGACCACATCTCTATGTGGATCAGGTACATAGATGACATCCTGCTTCTATGGGAAGGTCCCACCCAACTTCTTCATGAATTTGTGGAAAAACTGAATACAAACACGCTCAACCTGAGGCTCACGACTGTGCTGAGCACTACATCTATAACATTCCTAGACTTGAACATCTATGTCGATTGTGATCGGAACATACAAACAAATGTCTTTAGGAAGAGCACAGCAACTAATAGTTTATTACTGGCTCAAAGCCAGCACCCCAGTAGCCTCCTAATGTGCATCCCCATAGGGCAGTACCTCCGCCTTCGGAGGAATTGCTCCACGATCGAAGATTTCATTGCTCAATCTAAAGAACTTCGATCGAGGTTCCTTAACCGTGGGTATAACATAAAAACATTGAACAAAGCTTATCATCAGACACTACATAGCGACAGGTGTTCTCTCTTGTCCAGCAAAAAGGAAAAATCAAAGGACAAAACAATTAGAGTCATTGGCACCTTTAACAAAAGATGGTGGGCTATTAAAAAGATATTTGCCAGACACTGGCACCTTCTTCAAGCAGATGTCGACTTGGCGCAGGTTAAAGGCCCTAGACCCAATATTACCAGCAGGCGATCTAAAAACTTACGGGACTCCTTAGTGAACAGCCATTTCCAGCGGCCTAGGACCACTACTTGGTTAAGTCCCGTAAAAGTCATGCACCGCTGCCAGGGGTGCAAAGCGTGCAGACATATCAACGTTGGCAAAGTATTTGCCAATCATGACAACACCTCAGAATTTTGTGTGGACAGTTTTATTAATTGTCGGACTACCAACGTTATCTATCTTATCACATGTAATTGTGGTAAGAGATACGTTGGTAAGACAACTAGACAACTACGCACGCGTGTTCTAGAACATATTAACTTTATCAAGCACTCTGCTGAAACATCGGTTGATAGACACGTCACACAAGTTCATAATGGCGATACCAATGTCATCAAATTCATGGGCATTTATCAGTTGAAAAGTCCCATGAGAGGGGGTAATACTGACCAATCCTTGCTTCGTATCGAAGCAGAATGGATTTACAAGTTAAAAACCAGGAGTCCTCATGGACTCAATGAGGGGTTCACCTTTACACCCTTTATTTGATTGGGGGGAGCATTGGTCGGACACATGTATCCTTTTGTCCCTTTATTCTGTGTATGGACTTTTACCGGTTCCTCTCATGTCCAGTCCGTCATTTTCCATGTCCACTGAGTTTGTTTCCAGCATTTGGTATTGAAATATATTGCAATATTATGATTTATTATTTTCGTATAGACTAGTGACTATAATACTAGAGCTTTAAACCCAGTTGTGGGTTTACTGCATGTGTAAGGTGTGTACATGTGCTTTAAAATAATCATCTGATGAGAACAGTGAATTAACATCTCGCATGTACACATATATGTTCTTTTTAATCATTAAATGTATTCTATCCATCACTACATTATACCTTGACACGTTGTTTAGTATCATATGTCTGGGGGACTGTGGATAATCCAGCATATGCAATCATCTTGTACAGGAAGTGTTATATAGGTTTTTGATTACCCTTATCCCCTTTCTATGTCTTGTACCCACTACATTTATCCTTTAATAGCTCCATATGCATGTCTACCACAGGAGTGTGTCTGGTAGATCCTGCCAGCTCACTCCTGTGTATTGAATTCATTAGTATGTGGCTTGCGCAAGCGCTATACTATGTGGCAGTATTGTTGAATTGTTTCTGTTTCGTTACGCATGCGCTATACCAACGGGCAATGAGAATAACTATTTCTAAGTCCATGCGCATGCGCAATACAAACGGACAGAAATATCCAACAAAATTTCTAAGTCCACGCGCAGGCGCACTAAGAACGGGCAGAGTGAATTATTTCTAAGTCCCCACACATGCGCATTGTGTATGGCTATGAACAGTAACAATTTCTAAGCTCTCGAGCATGCGCAATAAGAACGGACAGCAATGGCTAATAATCTCTAAGTCCCCGCACATGCGCACTACGAATGGGTAGAGGCAATTGTTTCTAAGTCCCCACGCATGCGCATTGTTCACGGCCGTGAGCATTAATAATTTCTAAGTCCCTGCGCATGCGCAGAAGTCACTTTATGCGTCGCCAATACTTTATGATCTTATAAGACCTGGAAATGATCGGCGGAACGGCTATAAATTGCGCAATTAAGGTACATAAGTTAGGATTGCAACTGGATTGAATCTCAGTAGCTCATGAATTGTTTATTGAGTTAGTTTGAGCGCGAGCGCAGCGCGCATGAGAAACAGCTGTTGGCTATTGATTTTTTAATCACGGCACGGTCAGGGTATAAAAGGGTTCAGCCTCCTCTCCCCCAGTAAATTTTGTCCCTGAAGAAGCTCCTTTGCTGGAGGGAAACGCGCGTTGGACGCGCAATGTTGTCAGTCTCCTACTTGGAGCTGTTTTAATGTAGTGTCTGTAGTCTCCTGGCTCATTGTGAATAGACTTCAGTATCTGGTTATATAAACTATCTTTACAGTCAGTGAGCTTGCTATTCCTGCTCTTCATGATATGTGTGTTCACAGAGCTTAGGCTGTGAACTCACCAGCTACATTGCTGTGAGCGTTGGTTCCATCTATCATCCACTCACTTGTATTATCACTCTGAGTGTTAGTGTTATCACTTTAAGTGTTTGCACTTCAAGCAGGATCGCTGGATATTTATCCATTTAATTGTTCACTGATCTGTATATACATAGATATACCTTTGAGTCTCACAGTTGTCCCAGAGGGGTGTAATACCCTGATTTATAGCATCTTGTGTCCTCTACTTCCCACTATCATTAGGTTGTATTGGGATAGTATAATTATATATTAGATGACATGGGTGCTCGATAGTGTTGATTTAATTCATTTTTTAACTCACTTTACACAACTCTCTGGTAATATATGTTTTAAGTAAATTTATTAAAAGTTAACTTTTATATGTTGTAGGTGTGCAGTTTAGTGAATTCTTTTAGGGGCACAACCATTTTGTGTTTCCCTTCCCTCTTTTTCTGAAGATAATAGTACAGGCGGAAAAAAAGCATAAATGCATGCTTGTGTAGCCCTTTTTCTGACGCTCCCAAAGGGACTACTGGTCACTGTATACAACCTGTGGCTCCAGGAGATCTGAGCCTCCGCTAGCTTGGAGCCTGGGGTAACACTTAATAGCGCAGCGCCTCCACTTACCCAGGATCCCCGTGATGTGAGATTCCCCTGGGCAAGAAATACAACACATATGTGATGCAACCAGTTTTACTATATGATAATGCACGGTAACCTTATCACTCTACATTATAGCAACCAACGCATAATATATAACCTTATACTATAACGCCATATAACCTTAGTGGCTCAGCCAATCTCATCAGGAGTAACGTCCCCGTCCCCTCACCGCGTTCCCCACATACCGTGTCCATGTATAGTATATTGGAATAGGCTCAGTTCTTTAGCCACTCGCTTAGTGTCCCTAAAGAGTTACGCCTAAGGCGGGATCAGCGCCTGTTGCAAGTGTTGGTGCACTTGATGTTATAATATCTTCCGGTCACGGCGGTGACCGGCAACAACTTCGCAAATGGTCAGACGAATCAGCGGCCTGCCTCCGGTGTCTCAATGTCCAGCCGTCTGGTCCCAAACGACTCGCACACAACCGCAACGCTGTACCTTTGTCCCTAGCTGTCTACACCATAAGGTGAATGGCGTTCCTATCCTATAGGGCGTCCCTGCAGCACAGCAACCTATGGTGTCTTCAGGGATATTCCTAGGGGCCTACGGGGAAGAACTGTCCTATGCAGGTGGGTCCCTGACCCCCTGCACCCACACTACCTCTCCCTTCACCTCCCGGATCCCCTCTCACTAGCTTCTCTGCTAATCCTGCAGCAACCCACTGCACTCACTCTGTACCTGCAGCAACCCACTGCACTCACTCTGTACCTGCAGCAACCCACTGCACTCACTCTGTACCTGCAGCAACCCACTGTACTCACCGGGTACCCGCAGCAACCGTGCTGCACACACACACTGTGCCTACTTGTCAGCGCACACAGCACTGACAGCCGTGACACTGACAAGACTGCACACTCACCCACACCTAAGGGCAGGGTCCCTTACCTAGGGGCCGTCCCTCAGTACCTACCCACTATCCTGGTGGGGCTTGGGGCCTGCCTGGGATCTGGGGATTCCTTACCTGGTGTAGGAGCCACTTGCTCCCTACACCCTTCCTCCCCTTCCTGCTCACAGCTCCAACTGCCTTGCTCCAAAGCCCGCGAAATGTATCTATCCGCTCCCCCAGTAACCTTGCGCTCCTATTGGCCACTGGGGGACACCTGGGGTCTTTGGACCTAAGCCTCATGGGACTTGTAGTCCCGTAGAGGCTGCCTTTGCATTGGGACTGCGTGCGCACTTGCCCTGCACATGCGCGAGTCCCTAATGGCCGCTGCAACTCTCTAGCTGTTCCCGTGCATGCGTGATCATGGCGCATGCACGCGCCTAAGCAATGGCGGCCCCCGCTAGCCAGGTGCGCCGCCGAGACTCCCAGGAATCGGAGCGCTCCCTGCTCCGGCCCCCACCTTCGCGTTGTGCCGGTGGGTCCTTCGCTGCCTCCGGCGGCACCCGCGACCGCTCGGCACTCACGGAGGGCGGTCTCTGGGGGAGAAATGAGACCGGGGATACATTTGCTAATGCAAGAAGCCTGACAGATAAAATGGGGGAGCTTGAATTAATAGCTGCAAGGGAGCAGTATGATATCATAGGCATTACTGAAACATGGTGGGATGAAACTCATCACTGGACAATTAATTTAGAGGGTTATTCTCTTTTTCGGAAGGATCGAACAAATAGAAGGGGAGGTGGAGTATGTTTATATGTTAAACCGGATCTAAAACCTATTATAAGGGATGACGTTTATGAAGGGAATGATGAAAATGTAGAGACCTTGTGGATAGAAATTAGCAGTGGAGGTAAAAGTATAAAGAAAATGTTTGTGGCAATATGCTATAAACCACCAAATATCTGTGAGATTGAGGAAGCTAAAATACTTTTGCAAATGGAGAAGGCATCAAAACTGGGTCATGTTTGAATAGTGGGGGATTTTAATTATCCAGACATAGACTGGGGCAATGAGATTAGCATTACAACAAAAGGAAACAGGTTTTTGGGGGTGCTTAAAGACAATTATATGACCCAAATGATTGACGAACCAACCAGGAGAGGGGCAGTTCTGTATTTGGTCATATCAAACAATGTAGAAGTAATAACAAATATTCAAGTCCTGGAACATTTGGGTAACAGTGATCATAACATGGTCTCATTTGAAATAAATTATCAAAAAATAGATTTCTTGGGTTCAACAAAGACCTTAAACTTTAGAAAGGCAGATTTTAACAAAACTGAGGTCTAATCAAGTAGTAATACAATGGGATGATGCTTTTGCAGGGAAAAATGTGGAAGATAAATGGGCAGTCTTTAAAACATTGTTAGAAAAGCACACTTATCCATGTATACCCTTGGGTAATAAGTATAAAAGAAATAAGTCAAAACCAATGTGGCTAAATAAACAGGTAGGGGAGGAAATGGACAAGAAGAGGAAGGCGTTTAGATTCTTTAAGTCAGAAGGGACGGAAACATCGTATCAGAATTATAAGGAATGTAACAAAAATTGCAAAAGGGCAATCAAATTAGCAAAAATGGATAATGAAAAAAGTATTGTAATAGAAAGTAAGGTCAACCCTAAAAAGTTCTTTAAGTACCTTAATAACAAAAAAATGAGAAAAGAAAATATAGGCCCCTTTCAGTGTGAGATGGGCAGGCAGATTATTGGAGATAAGGAAAAAGCTGAGGTATTAAACAAATTCTTTGCCTCTGTGTTTACCAGGGAAGAATCAAATTCAATAGTAGTGCCGCAGGAGGAAGCCACAACCTCCATATTAATGAACAATTGGTTAACTGAGGAAGAAGTTCATAAGCGACTTGAAAAAATTAAAGTAAATAAGGCACCTGGCCCCGATGGCATACATCCAAGCGTTCTCAAGGAGTTAAGCTCAGTAATAGCCAAACCATTATATTTAATATTCAAGGACTCCATTTCCACAGGCTCAGTACCACAAGATTGGCGTAAAGCAGATGTGGGGCCTATATTTAAATAGGGAGCTAGATCACAAACGGGAAATTACAGACCTGTAAGCCTGACTTCAATAGTAGGGAAACTACTTGAAGGTTTAATACGGGATAATATTCAGGAATACCTAATGGAAAACAAAATTATTAGTAATAGTCAGCATGGATTTATGAAGGATAGATCTTGCCAAACTAACCTTATTTGTTTCTTTGAGGAGGTAAGTAGGAATTTAGACCAGGGTAATGCAGTTGATGTGGTCTACTTAGATTTTGCAAAGGCTTTTGATACGGTTTCACATAAGAGGTTGGTGTACAAAAAAAGAAAATTGGACTCAGTAATAATATATGCACCTGGATTGAAAACTGGTTAAAGGACAGACAACAGAGGGTTGTCATAAATGGAACTTTTTCAGGTTGGGCTAAAGTCGTGAGTGGAGTACCTCAGGGATCGGTACTGGGACCCCTGCTTTTTAACTTGTTTATTAATGACCTTGAGGTTGGGATCGAGAGCAAAGTCTCCATCTTTGCTGATGATACTAAATTGTGTAAGGTAATAGAATCAGAGCAGGATGTAATTTCTCTTCAGAAGGACTTGGAGAGATTGGAAACGTGGGCAGGTAAATGTCAGATGAGGTTTAATACAGATAAATGTAAGGTTATGCATTTGGGATGCAAGAATAAAAATGCGACTTACACATTTAATGGGGATACATTGGGGGAATCCTTGATGGAGAAGGATTTAGGAGTGCTTGTAGACAGCAGGCTTAGCAATAGTGCCCAATGTCATGCAGTAGCTGCAAAGGCAAACAAGATCTTATCTTGCATCAATGGATGGAAGGGCAATGGATGGAAGGGAAGTACACATAATTATGCCCCTTTACAAAGCATTAGTAAGACCACACCTTGAATATAGAGTACAATTTTGGGCACCAATCCTAAGAAAAGACATTATGGAACCAGAGAGAGTGCAGAGAAGAGCCACCAAATGAATAAAGGGGATGGAAAATCTAACTTATGAGGAGAGGCTAGCTAAATTAGATTTATTTACATTAGAAAAGAGGCATCTAAGAGGGGATATGATAACTACATACAAATATATTCGGGGACAATACAAGGAGCTTTCAAAAGAACTATTCATCCCACGGGCAGTACTAAGGACTCGGGGGCATCCCTTAAGGTTGGAGGAAAGGACATTTCACCAGCAACAAAGGAAAGGTTTTTTTTACAGTAAGGGCAGTTAAAATGTGGAATTCATTACCCATGGAGACTGTCATGGCAGATACAATAGATTTGTTCAAAAAAAGGTTGGACATCTTTTTAGATGGGAAAGGTATACAGGGAAATACCAAATAAGTATACATGGGAAGGATGTTGATCCAGGGATTAATCCGATTGCCAATTCTTGGAGTCAGGAAGGAATTAATTTTTCCCCTTAATGGGTTTTTTTGTTTGCCTTCCTCTGGATCAATAAGTAAGTATAGATATAGGATAAAGTATCTGTTGTCTAAATTTAGCATAGGTTGAACTTGATGGACGGAAGTCTTTTTTCAACCTCATCTACTATGTAACTATGTAACTATGTAACTGGTCCTGTTGGTCTAAAACCAAAATCCTACTCACAAAAACTTGCGTAAAATTGCAGTGGGCTGTAGTCTTTGAGGATACCAGCTTGTCCTCCCGTGGCGTCTGGCAGATCCAAACACTGCGTCGACGCTGACGCACTTCCTGGATCGATGACTCGTCACTGGAGCGCGCCTTGGAGGAACAACCTCCTCCTACTGCTACAGGACACTGCGCGTTACCACGGGGCCTTTAACCCATTTTTGTTTTAAGAGCTTCTTCCTGTTAGTGATTAAGTGTAACCTACGAGTGTAACTGACGAGTCATCGATCCAGGAAGTGTGACAGCGTTGACGCGGTGTTTGGATCTGCCAGACGCCACGGGAGGATTTTGGTTTGTTATTTTATATTGATTGTTGTATTAAATAGCTCCATTTTTATAGTCAGCCTTGCTTATATTTGTTTATTGTTGTGTATCTGTTGTTTGTCTTGTGTTACATGTTCCATTAACAAGCAGTATACACTATGATATGTTTTCTGTTTGTATTCCCTATTGATGCATTATCTGGCCGTGGATAATCTACCATTCTGGAAGTGCAAGTGTTGCAGGGTACATGCAACTACAAACGCGGGTTTCTTGACAAGGCTTATTTATTTAGCCTTAAAAGATATACAGCACACAAAAACAAAAATAGCTTTCCATCAGCAAACAAAAAGAAAAATGGCTTTTTCTTCAGCAGACAAAACAGTTTCTATTTAGCAGACAGTGTAAAAATCAGGCAGCTACCCTTTTCTATGTAGGGGACAGACAGTTCAGAATTCATGTACTTTGATAACAGACCATGTATCAGTAATCTCTCCAGTAGCTTACTCCTCTCTCCTCAACAGCCAGCACCATGTGTCTACAGCCTGGGGTTTAAACACACCTTGATTAGGCAGCTGGGATCCAACTTATTGTCCTGAGGTTCCCAGCTGAAGTTAACCTAGTCAGTGCTGCACTGCAGACTAGACATAGGTTTTCCAGGCATATAGCTGGTGGCTTTTATTTACCCTGTCACATTTCTCCCCTGTTAGTGTGTGGCTGGGGCTACGCACGGCTGAAGCCCGACCATCCACCCCTTCTCTAGAAAAGAAGTCAGCATTTGCGTTCTCTTTTCCCGGCCTGTGCTGAATCTCAAATGAGAAGGGTTGGAGGGCCATATACCACCTAGTCAATCTAGCATTGGAATCCTTCATACTATTTAACCACTTCAGTGGAGCATGGTCCGTCACCAAAGTAAAATGGACTCCTGCCAGGTAATGCCTCAAAGCCTCTATTGCCCACTTTACTGCGAGGCACTCTTTCTCAATCACTGAGTAGTTTTTTTCCCTCGGGAACAATTTCCTACTCAGGAAAAGGATAGGGTGTTCAACTCCCTCAACCTGTTGTGACAACACTGCCCCTAGCCCTATCTCTGATGCATCTGTTTGCACTATAAAAGGGCTGTTGAAGTCTGGGCTTCTAAGGATGGGACCCTCTGATAGACACTTTTTTATGTCCTCAAAGGCTCTCTGAAAATCCCTTGACCATACCACTTGTGTAGGGGCACACTTTTTTGTGAAGTCCGTTAAAGGGGCTGCCACTTCCGAATAGTTGGGAATGAACCGCTAGTAGTACCCTGCTAAACCTAGCAGAGAGCATACCTGTGTTTTTGTTTGGGGGGTCGGAACTTCTTTCAGAGCCACTACCTTGTCGGCTAGTGGCCTTACTTTTCCACCTCCCACTGCATACCCTAAGTATTTGGTTTCTGCCTTACCCAGGGCACATTTCTTAGGGTTGGCTGTGAGCCCTGCCTCTCTTAGAGATTTGAGGACCGCTTTCAGCCTATTTAGATGGGCCCACCAGTGTTTACTATAAATGACAATGTCATCTAGCAAGGCTGCGGCATAAGTCCTATGGGGCCTCAGTACCTTATCCATGAGTCTCTGAAATGTGGCTGGGGCTCCATGCAGTCCAAATGGCATTGTCACAAACTGGTATAAACCCATGGGAGTGGCAAAGGCTGTTTTGCATTTGCACTTTTCCTCTAAGGGTATTTGCCAGTATCCTTTTGTCAAGTCCAGCGTGGATATATATTCCGCGTTACCAAGGGCGTCAATTAATTCGTCCACTCTTGGCATCGGATATGCGTCAAACTTGGATACCGCATTGACCTTTCGGAGGTCCACACAAAATCTTACCTTCCCATCGGGTTTAGGGACCATAATTAGTGGACTACACCACTCACTGCATGATTCCTCAATCACTCCTAAGTTTAACATTTCTTGTACCTCCTTCTCTACCAGAGCCCTACGACTTTCAGGCAACCTATAAGGACGGGAACGTACTTTTACCCCAGGTGCTGTCTCGATCGCATGGGAAATTAAGTTAGCTTGTCCTGGTAAGTCAGAAAAAACTTCATGGAATTGTGTAATTATTTCTAACAAGTCCCCTTTTTGTTCAGAGGACAACTGTTTACCCATTGGGATTTTATCGTCACTCACGATGTTCTCCCGTGGAGGCTGAGGACCCAAGTCCGTTTCCTCCTCCACCGGGTGGATAAATAGAGACCGCTGCATCTTCCAGGGTTTCAGAAAGTTCACATGGTAAATTTGTTTACCCTTCCTGGACCCTGGTTGAGCGATTTCGTAATCCACATCACCCGTACGACGGAGTACTTCGAATGGGCCCTGCCATTTGGCCAGGAGTTTACTCTCGCAACTGGGTAACAATAACATCACCTGGTCTCCTGGGTGAAACACTCTCATGCGAGCATTCTGATTGTAATGTCTCTCCTGACTGTCCTGGGCTGATCTAAGATTCTCCCTGGCAAAATGGCCGACCACATCTAGGCGCTTCCTAAGGTCTAGTACATATTGCAGGGTATTCTTAGAAGGGGACCGCTGTTCCTCCCAGGACTCCTCTAGGAGGTCTAGGATACCCCGGGGTTGGCGGCCATAGAGCAATTCAAATGGAGAGAATTCCGTGGAGGCCTGGGGAACTTCCTGCACTGCAAACAGCAGAAAAATGAGAAGTTTATCCCAGGCTCTCTTCTCTGAATCTACAAATTTACTCAGCATCCCTTTTAGAGTTCGGTTAAATCTTTCCACCAATCCGTCATTCTGTGGATGGTAGACCGATGTCAGAACAGACTTGACCTCTAGTAACTTTAAGACATCCTTCATCAGTTTAGCCATGAAATTTGTACCTTGGTCTGTCAACATAACCTGGGGAAGTCCAACCCGTGAGAACAGTTCCAACAACTTGTTGGCTACTTGCTTCGCCGTTGATGTTCTCAGGGGGAACGCCTCAGGATATCTTGTTGCATAATCAACTATTACAAGGATAAACCTGTGTCCTTTCGCAGAAGGTTCTAGAGGTCCTACCAAGTCTACCCCAATCCTCTCAAAGGGAACTGACACCAAGGGTAGAGGAACCAAAGGGGCTGGTTTTTGTCCTTTTGGACTAGTTAGCTGGCACTCCGGACATGCCGCACATAGCTTAGCAATATCACTATGCATCCCTGGCCAATAGAATCGGGATGAAATATGGTCCAATGTTTTATCCCTGCCCAGGTGACCACCGCAAGGGACAGTATGGACTAGAGTGAAAACAGATTTAACAAACGCCTTGGGAACCAATATCTGTCTGGTGACCTCCCCTGTTTGTGTCTGCCTATTCACCCTATATAGGATATCATTTTATAGATCAAAATGGGGGAATACTATCACCCCCTGTGCATCTAAAATCTGCTCATCAATTTTCACCACCTTGTCATACTGTCTAGCAAGGACTGGGTCTTCCCTTTGCTTCTGGCGAAAGTCAGGGAGGTACAGGTCTGGTAAATCTCCAGGGCCCATATCCCCCTCCCTTTGGCCATCCCCAGTCATCACTTGTGACCTATGACTACTAGAATGGTCATACAAACGGGTGAATCATCTGATTAACCCTCCAGGCGCTCAGAGTACAGCAAAGTCCTGCTGGTGAAAGATAAGATAAATCTTCTAGACCCAGGCCAAACACAACCTTAGTATAGTGAGATGAAGCGTGTAATTATTCCCCCCAGCCGGCTCGCCGTGAGCACTATGAGGTTGGGACATGGGAAACTCACGTGTAAATCCTTGTAGTAGGTTGTAGAGCCTGTGCGGGTCTTCCCAGTATGGTGTGTCTGCTTCTCCCGGCCGAAGTCAGGGTGTCTCCGCTCATGTTCTTGCCTCTTCACCGCCAACCCGATACCCGCGGACGCGGAGGGTGGTCACCTGACCGGCGGCTTGGATAGTACTTCCTGATGACGTCACGGTAGACTCGGTGCAGGAAACCGCAAGCCAGCAGGAACTCAGCGTGCAGACGCTTGATGCAGCAATATGAATGAACTTCTCCAAGAGAGAAAGATGCGTCGCACAGCACAAAAGTAGATGAAGGCTGATGTGGGTTAAAAAGTAAGCTTTATTGCACAAGGTGCAAGCGAGCCTGAAAGGCTGAAACACGTCAAGAGGACTCGCTTGCACCTTGTGCAATAAAGCTTACTTTTTAACCCACATCAGCCTTCATCTACTTTTGTGCTGTGCGACGCATCTTTCTCTCTTGGAGAAGTTCATTCATATTACTAGAATGGTCACCTTGAGACCCAGATTTCCGCAACCAGTCCTGTTTGTCAGAGCGTCTTTGCTTCCGAGTCTTTTGAACCCGGTGTCTACTGGGAAAAAGGTCTGCTGAGAAGGGGAACAGTTTGCCAGGGTTCTCCTGAGCCCTAGAAGGAGGCTCCTCGTGAAAGACTGGGGCCATTAGGTCCGAAAAGAAAGGCCAGTCTCGACCGAGCACAACGGGGGCAGGGAGCCAAGGAGCGACTCCTACTTCGAGGTAAGCCTCCTGACCTTTTACCTGTAGCCGGATTTCGGCCGTCGGATAGCGTTTTACATCGCCGTGTATACATTCTATGCTCCATGGGGAGTCAAAAGATCACACGTTAGGCGGTAACAGTTCCTGGAGGACCAGAGTTTTCCCAGAGCCCGAATCTACAAGGGCCTGGACGTTTTTTCCCACAATCAGGGCTGGAAGTAGCCAGGGCTTGTAATTTTCTCCAGTAAAGGCCGAGGCGACGGTTCTGCTGAATGAACAATCCATCTGTGGACAGTCCACATACCGGTGGCCTTGTTCTCCGCAGGCGGAACATGGAGAGGGTTCCCTCGCAGGAGGGGGCTGTGGATAGCGCTCCGCTGGACTGGTTACTGGAGACCAGGCATCTGGTGGGTCATGTGGGCGACGTCCTCGGAAGTTCCTCTCATTTTGCGATGAGCCGACATCCGGAAGGAGATGAGGGTCTCGGCGGGGACCAGCATTTGGACTCCGTCCTTGCCGGAACGACTGCTCCTTCCGTTGGACTTGGCGGTTGCGTATGGACGGGCCGTAGGTTCCCCATTGATCCGACCTCCCTCTTTGGGCGTCCGCAAGTGCCGGTGGAGTCGGGTCCAGGACACTCGCCTGCTGCTCAGCCCCAAGGAAGTTCTCCACGAGTCGGACCGCCAAAGCTAGGGTTTCAGCTGCGTGGCGTTTTACCCACGAGCGTGCGGAAGGGGGTATTATTTGTAGAAATTGTTCCAAAACCACTTGCTCAAGAATTGCCTCCTTAGTGCACTCCTCGGGTTGTATCCAGCGTGTACAAAAGTCCAATAATCGCTGAGCGAGGACCCGGGGTCTCATCTTAGCGGTGTACTTCATGTTCCGGAACTGCTGCCGGTAGGTCTCTGGGGTCAGACATAAGCGATCCAGTATGGCGGCTTTTACTTGTCGGTAGTCCATTGCCTTATCTGCTGGGAGGCCCTGATATGAGGCCTGAGCTTCTCCTATGAGGAGCGGGGCCAAAGCAGTTGCCCAGCGATCTGTAGCCCAGCCATGAGCTTCCGCAACTCTTTCAAATGTCAGTAAAAAAGCCTCTGGATCCTCGTTCGGAGCCATTTTCCTCAGGAGTATCGGGGGTCTGCTTGCACCTCTGGACTGGCAGACCCCTGGAATTGGGTCAGCAGCTTGGCCATTCGCTCCTCCTGTGCTGCCTGCTGCTGGGTTGGGAGCTGGGTTTGCTACTGCAATAGTCTTTCCTCTCTCTCTGCTTGTAGCCGGGCCTGTTCCTGCATTAACTGTCCCTGCTGTTTGGTCTGCTCGCACAAAAACTCTTAATTTTTTTTTTCCATTTTTTTCATTCTTGTGTGTATGTGTGTGTGTGGCCCTTTGACTGCAGGGGCCTTTCAAAATCCCAGCACTTCTTGACACCATATGTTGCAGGGTACATGCAACTACACACGCGGGTTTCTTGACAAGGCTTATTTATTTAGCCTTAAAAGATATACAGCACACAAAAACAAAAATAGCTTTTCATCAGCAATCAAAAAGAAAAATGGCTTTTTCTTCAGCAGACAAAACAAAACAGTTTCTCTTTAGCAGACAGTGTAAAAATCAGGCAGCTACCCTTTTCTATGCAGGAGACAGACAGTTCATAATTCATGTACTTTGATAACAGACCTTGTAACAGTAATCTCTCCAGTAGCTTACTCCTCTCTCCTCAACAGCCAGCACCATGTGTCTACAGCCTGGGGTTTTAACACACCTTGATTAGGCATGCTTGGATCCAACTAATTGTCCTGAGGTTCCCAGCTGAAGTTAACCTAGTCAGTGCTGCACTGCAGACTAGACATAGGTTTTCCAGGCATATACAGTAGCTGGTGGCTTTTATTTACCCTGTCACAGCCACCCCTGCTAGTATACCCAGTTCTTCCCTTTCCTTCTGCTTCTAACTGCACACACTTTAACCAACCAGCACTTCAATCAACCACACAGATCAGTCAGTACAGTCAGTCAGTTGCTTGCTAGTTGTTTTATTTTGTTATTTTATATTGATTGTTGTATTAAATAGCTCCATTTTTATAGTCAGCCTTGCTTATATTTGTTTATTGTTGTGTATCTGTTGTTTGTCTTGTGTTACATGTTCCATTAACAAGCAGTATACACTATGATATGTTTTCTGTTTGTATTCCATATTGATGCATTATCTGGCCGTGGATAATCTACCATTCTGGAAGTGCAAGTATTGAAGTAAATCTCCACATCACTCCATTTGGACTTCTAATTAGACTGTCTTTGGACAATTTTGGCGCCAGTTTGTATTTTCGTTTCCTGATTCCTGTGCTGAAGTGCTGGGCCCCCAGTACCAGCTTTACATTGTTCCAGAGACCTGCTGCATTCACCCCAGGCAGAGGTCTACTATCTGGTTCCTGTGCTGAAGTGCTGGTCTTCCAGTGCCAGCCTTTCCTTGTTCCCGAGACCTGCATTCTCCCCTTGCAGAGACCTTATCATGGCGCAGAGGCCATTCCCGTGCTTCAGCTGCTACACTGAAGTGTTGTGCTCCTGACTTTCTGTTGCCGAACTCCAGCCTGGACATCGATTACTCTACCATCTCCAACCCTGACCCTGGCGTGTCAAAGGATTCCCCCAGCCTCTCCAACCCTGACCCTGCTACAAATGACTATGAACTGTGCAATTCAGAACCGGCTTCGTGGTCTAAGGTCGGTGTATTCACATCCCCACCTCAGCCCCGCGGTCCGGTCCCGGTTTGTGGCGAGCACATCCGTTACACGAATTAAGATAGAGGCGCCACTCCGAGCTGAGACCCCACACCCTCCATATATCCCTAGCAGGTATGGGACTAGTCCCGAGCAAGCTCCTAGCTGAAGGCCAGAATACCCAAGTTGGATGTCAACGGAAGCGTAGACTTGGGGAAACACTACCCCAACTGGTGGAAGCCCTGGCACAATCTTCACAGTCCCAGAATTACCGCAAGCTCAAATCTTTCTATGGGATAACACCCACATCCGTGGGAGAAGGGATTTCAGCATGGAAAGAACATACCCTGAAGGTACTAGAGGAATGGTCGTGCACCGAATGTCACGAGGGAGACTCCTGGAGTGGGTAGGACCTCTGTGGCTGGAACAGTGGGAACAGACAAGCAGGGAATAAACAAGGACAAGCCAGATTACCAACAAGGGCCTTTAGTAGAGGTACAGACTCCAACACGGAACAGAACAGGTACAGGAACAGAAGCTGTGGCAGAAGCATGGGCATAGGCATAAGGAGTCTGACACAAAACAAAGGCAAGGATAAACAGGAAACTATGAAGGACAGAGGACAGGAGCAACAAGGAGACAGACAGACAGAGAAACCCCTGAGCACACAGAAAGCTGCAGTACACACGGTGGACAGAGAAAGGAACTATGTGTAAGAGCAGGATATCTGTGAGACCCTGACACCGAAGCGGTAAAAAGACAGAGGATCATGGACTGCCTAAGGCCTCCTGCTTCTACGATGGTGAGCATGCACCGGGAACAGAATGCGGAGGTAACGGCCCGGATGCTGGTGGATTTCCTAAATGAGGCCTACGGTTTGGAGGATGACGAGAGTGAGCTCTGGGCTACGTACTATGCCCTCCGCCAGAAAGAGGGAGAGGAGCTGTCCGCGTTCATTCACCGCATACAACTAGTATTGTGGCCGCTGCTCACCCACAAACTCATCCCAGCCTCTGAAGTGGATGAAGCCCGACACGAGCAGTTCCTGCGGGGATCAAGCTCAACCCACCCTATAGCCAACATGCTCCGGTGTGGCCTCCTGCACGGAAGTCAACCAACCTTCACGAGACTACTGAACCAAGTGAAGGTGCATGAGGCACACACCCGGCTGCACGCACACAAGAAACATAAGGAGTCCTGCAAGGAAGAGTCCAAAGGGGCATCAGTCCCAAAGCCCAAGGAGGCAGAAAGTGCAGAGGACAATTTCAGGGCGCCAGCCTGCCTGCGCATCCAGGATGCCCCGGAGAGTGACTCCTTCCTCCAGCGCCAGTGCGAACCAAAGTTTTTTTGTACAGACCGATGCCTCGGCCTATGGTATCCGTGCTGTACTTAGTCCAGTGGGAGAGGAGGGGGGTGAACATCCTGTGCTATACCTATCCTGAAGCTAGGGTCACGTTTTGAGGTATGAATAGCTTCAGTTAGCTTTAACTCATGTCTTCCCTCTTCCAAAGCATGACAAGTCCTTAATGTCTTTCTTAACTTTATTGCAGGAGTAGAAAACAACAGGAACTTGTAGTTGTAGTGTAGGCAGAGAGTGCTTCTCTATGTGGAATGCTTCTATGAGGTTAGACTACGGTAAGACAGAAAGGCCTTACCAGGGGTGGATGCAGACAGGTCTGTACTCACTGTGATCTTAGGTGGAAAAGGAAGTGAGGGGCAAGGGTCACACTAAAAGTGAAGTGAGACTGCACTAACTGTCAGCAAGGACAGGGGGGAGGGAATAGGAAAGCCCATTAACTAGATGACTGGAGATGTTGCCAGAGCAACCAGGGATGTGACAGACTGGAAGGAAAAAGGGCTACATAATGTATCCATTCCATCTGCACGGGGAGTAAAACTGTAAGGAAAGTAACATCCAAATACAGCTAGCAGGCAGAACTGCCAAGGGAAGGGGGGCTGAAACAGAGAAGGCAGACATGGGTATTTCTGTTCCATGACACTCCCCGTCGGGTATCTGGAGATACCACTATATAACTGGAATATGTGGAACATATGTGCAATGCATAACAAAAATAACATCACATTCTCAAACAATGCAAGAGTCCATGTCCACATAGCGATGTGACACCGGCCGGTATCACTGGTATCAAGGTCCCTTGGCCAAGGTTCTTTGGCAGAGGATGCAAGGTGGATGCACAGCTCCAGGTTAGCTGGTTGCACCACAATGTCTTTGTGTAAAAGTCTCTGGCACTGTTTTCTTTTAGCCTTGTGAGAGAACAGTCTTTTTGTCTCTGTAGTTTTACCTACAGAGTGCATCCCCTTGTAGGTATGCCAGTCGTGGCAGCCTGTCACTCTATCACCTAACGTTTGGCAGAAGGAGATGGCTTTTGGCTCCTTGCGAAAGCGGAACAACACTCCTGGAAGACTGGTTGTCGAGTCTAGTCCAGTAAAGAGGGCGTCGTTCAGGGAGACTCCCTGGAGCTGAGCGCTGGGGCTGAACACTACCCGGATTTGATTGGGTTCCTGAGGGTGGTAGGCCCCAGATGATTGGAGGTACCGGCATTCTTCACCTTCCTTCATTAGAGGTGCTGGCTTTGCGTGGCCGGTAAGGAATATCTTCTGGATGAAGGCCACAAAGTTGTTTTTGGTCTCTGGTTCCCTTTGTAGGTCGCAGAGGTGCGAAGTGAACCTAGAGATGGCATGTTCTCCATTGTTTGGGAAGCGCCTTCTTGGTGAACGGAATGGTAGCGGGTTCGCCCAACTGCCAAGTCCGTTTCTGACGAGCTCCTTGACCGTTGACATCAGGAATTCTCCATCTCCCATCAATGGTGTTTGCTTGTCGTCGTCCATTGTGGTCTGGAATGCTGTGCACCCTAAGTCATTGGTGCATTCCTCTTGCAAGAGAACGTTTCCACGTATTTTGGCGATACGCCTTTGTGTCTCTTTGTTGACTGCCCTCAGGAGGTTGTTCTCTCCCTGGACATGACGAAAAACAGTCTCTTTTGTCCTTGTAAATCCTTTTGGGAAATGTCTCTGCAACTGTCTCCTCTTACGTTTGTGAAAGAACAGTCTTTTTGACACTGTGGCTTCACCTGTAGGGCGCAATCTTTTGTGGCTATGCCAGCCATGACAGCTGGTTGCTTTGTCACTTGATACTCTGTGGAGAGGAACAATTGTACGTCTTAGTCGTGCCAATGCTCGCGAGAGGATCGTCCGATTGTTTATTGTCTTTTGGACGATCCCTTTGTCGGTCACCTTTGGGAGGTTACTTTCTTCCTTCAGTGGAGTCGACTCATCATCCTTGGTTGTCTGAACCACTAAGCATCCTAGGCCATTGTCACATCCCCCTGATGTGAGGATGTTTTTGTTGATCTCAGGGGTATGACCTTGTCTCTTCTCTTCACTTGGCCCTGCTGTCACTTGGAGATGGCCAAGACATGGTTCAGAGAGGGATGTGTGTCCACATTCTGTTATCACAGTTCTGCGGGCGTCAACATAGTCTTGTCCTTGCCCTTTGTCAGTGCACGCGCTGCCCACTATCACCCATCCAAGGTCAAGTCTTTGGGCATATGGCGCGTTGTGGGGTCCGTTATGCTGTTTAC
Organism: Ascaphus truei; assembly: GCF_040206685.1. Lineage (NCBI taxonomy): Eukaryota > Metazoa > Chordata > Amphibia > Anura > Ascaphidae > Ascaphus > Ascaphus truei. The sequence continues at coordinate 436,451,108 of NC_134485.1, read as the reverse complement.
GGACTTTATGTACCATCATGATGTCCCTACCGAGCAGCAGCAAGATCTTGGCGCCTTGTTCTACTGGCAGGATGTAGTTGGCTATTCCTCTTAGGTGCGGTTAATGGCGTGCCACGTCTGGTGTGGGAATCTCGTCCCTGTTTGTGGCCATGTGGTTGCACTCGATGAGTGTGGGGAGAACTATCTTCACTCTGTTATCCACTGAACATATTACGTAACCGCTTGCTCTTCTCCCTGTTGACTCAGTTGACCCTGCACAGGTTCTGAGGGTGTAGGGTGAGGCATTGTCTTGTAAGTTGAACAAGTTGAAGAACTCCGTCTTCGCCAATGATCGGTTGCTTTGGTCGTCGAGGATTTCATAAATCCAAATAGCCTTCTCAGGTTGTCCCTGGGGTTGCACTGCGACAAGGCACATTTTGGAGCAGGACATTTTGTCGCTTTCTTTTCTGCAAACCTCGGTGCGCTGAGATGTGACGGATGTTGGCTCTCCTTCTTCCTCCCCGCCATGCTCCGCTACGGAGGATGGGTTGTTGAGTTGGTGGAGTGTCAGCGCCTCTGGATGTAACGTGCTTGTCACTTTTGCACACTGTACATTTGATTTCTTCTTTACAGTCTCTGGCTAGGTGAGTCGTGGAACCGCAGCACCTGAAGCAAACTCTGAATTCTCCAAGTAACCTCTTGCATTCCTCTAAGGACTTCATCCTGAACCCAAATCACTTGTTAAGTGGGTGTGGCTTCTTGTGTATGGGACATTCCCTGTTTGGGTCCCTTGGTTCCTCGTCTCCGGCGACCGACTGATCGGGAGTAGTTTGGGTCGTGGGAGGCACGTCCGTCCTGTGGACCGAGATGGGTGTTTGGGTGTTACCGTATCTCGCCACTGGTCTCTCAGTCCTCTGGCTGCTTGCACTGTGTGTGGTTTGCGCACCCAAGATGAAACTGGGATCGTTCCTTGTCCTTGCCGCTTCGCGGATGAAGCTCAAGAAGAATGAGAATGGGGGGAAGGCGACTTGCTTCTCCCTTTTGCATTTGGAGCCTTGTGAAATCCATTTTTCTTGGAGGTTGTAGGGTATAGAAACAACGGAGGGATAGGGAGTGATCACAGGACCATACCAATTGAGTAATGTAATCAAATATTTAAGTGAGGTAATCAAAAAGACGCGCAATGTTGTCAGTCTCCTACTTGGAGCTGTTTTAATGTAGTGTCTGTAGTCTCCTGGTTCTAACCTTGTAGACCCTAGTAGTTATCCGTTTATTTATTTATTTCCACAGTTTGTGTGCCTGCTTCCCTTGCACTCTATGTGAGGTGTTTCCACAGTTATTTATGTGCTATTCACCCCAGCACTGCTGTGTCTGGCGTATGTTGCAGTGTCTGTATTATCCCTACACTGTATGTGCTAGCTTTACTACCCAGGCAATTGTACTTTAACACACCTAAGCCTTCATTGCAGTGCGCAGTGCTGGTCCATCTAGCAAGGAAGCTTAATTTGTTGGCCACCTACTTATGAACAATTATATATTTTCACTACTGGGTCTCATCGTTGCTCCAGAGGGGTTGACACCCTGACTCCTAGCATCCCCTGTCTTTTGTATCCCACTATTATTAAGTAGACATCTGGGACAGCACGATTCAATAATCAAAGACATGGATGCCAGATATTTCTGATTTAATACATTTTTAATCCACATTACACATTACTTTGGTAATATATGTTTTAAGGAATTTATTAAAAGTTAATTTTTACACTAGTTTGGTGTGCATATAAGTGAGTTCTTTTAGGGTGCACATTCATTTTGTGTTTCCCTTCCCCCCTTTTCAGGTTGTAGGGTAGCTTCACCAGGATGGGTCTCACTCCACGAGCTGAGTCTAAGACGTTGAGACCTGTTAAGGAACGGTCTTTCCTTGCAAACTCCAGCTCTTGCAGCAGGTCCCCGAGCTCTCGTAACTTCGAGTAGTCTTTAGTTGTGATCTTGGGGAAGCTGTCGACTCTTTTGAAGAGCGAATCCTCGACTGCTTCGGGGCTACTGTAGCACTCTTCTAGCCTTTCCCACACTAGGTCAAGACCTACTTGGGGTTGGTTCGCGTTTGCCGCCCGAAGTCTCTTCGCGTGCTCCCTGGAGTCGTTCCCCAGGAACTTGAATAGCAGGTTGAGCTCCTCCCTTGCTGAGAAGTCCAAGCTGTTGATTGCGTCTTTGAACGTGAACTTCCACGTCCGGTAGTTCTCAGGGCGTTCGTCGAAGCTGATGAGTCCTACTTGCACCAGGTCACGCCGGATCATGTACTTGGCTATGTCTGTCAGGCCTGAGGCATTGGCATGTTGGTCCCGTTCTGAGCTAGTTGCTGGGATGGTCCGTGCGGTCGCCTCTTCCTTGGCGTGGACGCGTGGTGGCCGCTGGTCGGTGTGAGGGGCTGTGTTCTCCCGTGTGGGTGTACCTGGATTGCGAGCCTGTTGTGGTGTATCCGTGTGCGCGCTGGCGTGTGGATCACTGTTGCGGCTGTGGCTATCCCAGGCAGCATGTCCCACTGAAGGAACAGCGTCTTCTCCGCGTGGCGCTAGCAAGTCTTCGGTGTCTGTGGAGTCACTCCCTCCGTGTTGAGATTGTGCGCTACCGTTTACACTGAAGAGGCTCCTTAAGTAGTCTTCAGTGCGTTGGATTGGATCTTCTGAGGTTATCCGTCTGTACGGTTGCTCCCCGCCATCCTGTTGCACGGCTGCTTCTAGGACTTCAGCTTGGGCTATGGCGGCGGCAGCTTCCTTCTCTTTATTAAGTGCCTCTAGTTCCGCATCAAATTCGGCTTTTCTACGCGTGGTGGCGGTAGCAGCGGCGGCGGTGTTGGCAGCAGCGGCGGCGGCGGCGTTGGCAGCAGCGGCGTTCTGCTCCTCCTCTTCTACGCGTGCTCTTCTTGCCCTTACGGCTGCCTCTCTCCGACCATATTCGGCCCTGGCATGTGCGGCCTCTGCGGAGGCTCGCGCCTTGGTAGCGCTTGCGCTAGCGCTGGACGCATTAGATTACGCTGATCTTGCTGACCTTGATGAATAACTGGATGTGCTTGAGCGCTGCGATGCGGTTTCCACCTAAAGGTCCTTTCTCCTACTCTCGGCCTCCATGATAGTGGTTCGCACGCGGCTGTCTCGTGTCAGGTCAATGTTACTGTGACGGTCATGAGGATTTGGCCCGGGATTAAAGGGGTTACACCCCAATTTGCCACCCTGTAACCTCACCAGGGAGACAAGGGGTTAACTGGGCTGGGGTCCAGAAATGTCATTTAACCCTTGTTATAACCTGAAAATGTATATTCCCCTATTCCCATGTATTATTGTTATATGAGTGTCTGCATCACACACACACTGGAGTCACCCGGGAGCACACGGGTTAATAGTTCTTTAATGATTATAGCTCTTTGTGTAATTTTTCCGCCTTTTCAGGCACCATTTTGCAGGTCCCCATTGGCCGCCATTAGGGCTCAATGCATTCTAATGGAGAATCTTGCTGTTTGGGTCCTGTTTCCTGTAAAGACCAGCAGGTGGCGTCCGAGAGGAGGAGCGTCGGTTTCCCATTGAAAGTCAATGGGCCCATTGACTTCAATGGAGGTTCCTCGAAAGAGCTTTCCAGGAACGAGTTGGCTGCCGTCCAAACCACAAAACCGCAAAGCCGATACATTTTCTAAAAGAGAGCTTTGATCACTGACAAGTCAAGTTCAACGACAAGTGGCGTGGGAATAAACAGTTCTAGGGCCCCTAGGAATAAAATTCTTTTTGCCCCTAGTTCCTAGACCTCCCCCCACTCGACCACAACTGGGTCCCCGAATCCTGGACCCCCGATAAGGGTCGAACGGAGAAGAGCGGATCGCGCCATATGCTTCAATGGCGGCGGCAGAAACAGCTCCGAAAAATGACTAAGTGTGAAATGCTGAAATTTAGGAATCCATATCTCCGGTTCCGGAGGGACAGAGGATCAAGGTTTGGGGTATCTGTAGTCACTGCTCCGGCATCACTGCAGAACCATCCTTGACCCTCTTGGACCAACCCGACGGAGTATGGACCCCCTTGAAAGTTCGGGACTTTTACCATTGATTCTAATGGGGGAAAAGCCGCATGGTGAAAAAATGACTAAGTGTAAAATGTTGAAATGTGTAAGTCCATATCTCCGGTTCTGGAATGCCCAGGGATTTGGGTGGCATGTAGCCAAGGTTCCGGCTTTCATGCATGCCCATTCCCAGCCCCCTCAGACCAACCAGACGGAGTGTGGACGAATGTAAGAATTGGTGGATTTTCTCATAGACTTCAATGGTGGCGGTTCCCCATTGAAAGTCTATGGCAGGAAACTCCATTGACTACAACGGCGGAGTTGCTCCATTGAAACCCATGGCGGCGGAGCCCGTTGTTTTCAATGGGGATTTAGTGAAAAGCTGAGATTTCTTTTTAGCGGAGATTTTTGTATTAAAATGAAAAATGATTTAAGGTGCATTTGTGTAACTCCGGTTCCGAAGGTCGTAGCACGTCTCTTTTTGGACCATATGGTGTCCCAGTTCCGGCATTGAGAACTGGGAAGTTTGGACCTGCTGGACCCAGCGGAACCTGATATTTTAATACGTTTATGTTTTATGTTTAATACTGTGTTCCCAGGTATGGACGAAACCCAGAGGAAATTCCTTTGCATACCAGGGTAGCAGATGGCCCTAGAGGCGACCCAATGTCTAGGACTTAAGTATTGTTCAAAGGGTTTTGTCACCCTCAGTGTTTACCTGAGGGCGGAGAAGGCTCAAATCAGAGCAGTCTTTAAGTGTCCCACTTCACACCTCACAACAAAGGGTTTCCTGCCAGGAATTTAGTTTAGTAGACTGGCTGGCATTCCTGATGCAAGTGTGGGGCTGCAGAAATGAGACCCCAGAGTGCTACTGCGCCTGTGTCAACTAGCAGGGGGGCATGTATCAAAATGTCTTCCCACGTTAGTGAGTGGCTGGAGGTAATTGCAAACCAATCACCTGTACTTTAATGTTAAGGATAGAGTTACAAAAGGTATATAACTTGTGGTAACCCAGCTATCCAGGTTGTTGCTGATGTATTGTCTTCTGATACCATCTGAATTGCTACCTGATTGCTGAGAAAAATGCTATGCAATGTATTGGGATGATTGCTGTATGAACTGCCAGTCCAGCTGGGACTGTTTCATAATTTCCCATCTTTAAGTAAGTGTCCATATTTTGCCTGTTATTTGTACATTTTGTTGTGTTCACCTTTATCAAGGAATAAATTATATTTTATCATATCTAAGTCTCGTCCCAGTTCAGACCCAGGTATATATATATTTATATATATTTTTGGTGTAAATTACAGCCTGTCATAAGCTATCGTCAGTTACTCTGTAAGTCTCTTTCTTGTGGGCTTTCGCTGGTGTTGGCCCTGGTCAGGTAAGTAATGTATGCCTCTGACAGCTCTTGATAACGCGAGTGATCAGTCCTTAATTGCGTTATTGCCTGCTTGAGCTGTTGCGCATAGTTGCCAACACTAGTAACATTGCGTATTCCCAGTGTGGTTGTTTCCCAGGCCAACTCTAATTTAGCACGGTGCGCTTCAATGTCAGTCTCATATTTTTCGCGGGCCTTTTGTGTCAGTGTGACTGTCCGTTTAGGCCTTGCGTCTGTCTGCGCCTGTTGCAGTTGCGCAGCGGTCTCTGTGTCTGAGTGATCACTCTCCTGTGTGATATCTGGTGAGGCTCTGAGTTCTGCCATGCTGTAGGTGTGTGTAGGCCTTTAGCCAGTGAGTGTGGCGTGCGGTCTTTAACCTGTGTCAGCGATGGGCGACTGCCTCAGATGATGCCGAGCGGTGTCCTGCAGCGTGCAGCGTAGGGGTAGCTGTACTCACAGGTGTCCGGTGGCTCTGACCCGTGTCCTGGTGTTTGTCCGGTAGCGTGGCCCTTGATGGCGCTAGCCGTGGGGACGTGCACAGGGGTAGGTGAGATGGTAATCCCTCACTATGGAGCTGTGCAGAGGGTGGACTCAAAAAGACAGAGAAGGCAATCAAGGCTCTGTGTGTAAGATGCACTGTCTGTCTGCAAAGCTGCTGCCTTGTGTGCAAGGTTGTTTTCTGGCTGTGTGCAGGCTTTTGCTGTAGAAGGTCTGTGCTCTTATTAGCAATGTAAAGCTGCTTGCTTGTCTTTGCAGAAAGCTGTAGTTGTTTGCTGTACAGCTGTGTAGAGCTGCACTTTTGTAGCATGAAGGCTGTGAGTGATAGCTTCTGCGTAGACCTCTAATACACGGTCTCTCTCTTACTATCCTGAAGCTAGGGTCACGTATTGAGGTATGAATAGCTCCAGTTAGCTTTAACTCATGTCTTCCCTCTTCCAAAGCATGACAAGTCCTTAATGTCTTTCTTAACTTTATTGCAGGAGTAGAAAACAACAGGAACTTGTAGTTGTAGTGTAGGCAGAGAGTGCTTCTCTATGTGGAATGCTTCTATGAGGTTAGACTATGGTAAGACAGAAAGGCCTTACCAGGGGTGGATGCAGACAGGTCTGTACTCACTGTGATCTAGGTGGAAAAGGAAGTGAGGGGCAAGGGTCACACTAAAAGTGAAGTGAGACTGCACTAACTGTCAGCAAGGACAGGGGGGGGGGAATGGGAAAGCCCATTAACTGGAGGACTGGAGATGTTGCCAGAGCAACCAGGGGTGTGACAGGCTGGAAGGAAAAAGGGCCACATAATGTATCCATTCCATCTGCACTGGGAGTGAAACTGCAAGGAAAGTGACATCCAAATACAGCTAGCAGGGGGAACTGCCAAGGGAAGGGGGGCTGAAACAGAGAAGGCAGACATGGGCATTTCTGTTCCATGACAATACCTGAGCAGGAAACTGCTGCCCAGGGAAGTGGCTTATGCCACCATTGTAAAAGAATGCCTGGCCAATGGGCTCTGAGAACTGCAGCCCTGTTTGTATGGCCGGACATTCACTGTGATCACGGACCACAACCCTCTGTAACGCTTGCGCGAGCCCACAAACAAGACCTGACCCCGGCACTGAGGTGGGAAGGACTGTGCCACACACCCACAGTAGCGGGGGCGAGCCCAGAAGGTGGTTTGTAGCGTTGCTGGGTCTGGGTATGTAGAAAGGGTTAATCCAATACTTGCCGGGGTCCGTGGGTTGGAGAGGTACACGTAGTTGGAGTCCGTAAGCCTGTGGTCTGGGTTTGGAGAGGTACTCGTTGTCGTTATCCGTAAGCCAGGGGTCAGGAGCCAGAGAGAATCCAAATGCAAAGCCAGGTCGGTACACGAGAGGTTAACTGCAGAGAACAAGACAAGACTGGACAAGACAGGCACACGCAAAGGCTACACAAGGTTATGTTCCGCAAGGTATGACAGGAAGAGGAAGCTTCTTATAGGAGACAGGAACCAGTAGGAGAGGGGGCGGAGTGGAGGCGGAGCCTCTACAGATGCAAAGGATAGGCTGCAGGAGACAAGGGCTCACAGCAATCTTGACTCGCAGCTGGGGCTCGTTGCGCGACGTCACGCGTGCACGCCGCGCGCAGCAGAGGTGCGGCGTGACTGAGGGGGCGGAGCTAAGGTCTGTGACCTGGTAGAAGAGGCGCGGGTGCGCACGCGCTCTGTAAACAGAGCGGAGGTGCGCTCACCAGCGGGGGGCAGATCGGAGGCAGCCACCGCTGCAGTACTGTTATGTAAAGAGGAGGAACCGCGCCGCAAGGGAGGCAATCCCCGAATCCTCACACCCCCTAAGTTGGCTAAAAAGGGTGTCGGGGGAGAATGGCAAATTGCTTCGCTGGAGTCTTGCATTGCAGGAGTTTGACTTTTCTATCCAACACTAGAAAGGCGGCGAGCACGGCAACGCCGATGGACTTCTCCGACAGGACACGCCCTGTGAGCCGAAAACCTCAAGAGGTACCAGGCTGGTCGAGCCACCAGAAAACGTGACTGCAACCGTGGCTTCACCTTGAGGGGGGAGGTGTGACGGTGAAGGGGTAACCAGGCTATCAATAATGGTATTATGCCCGGCTGGTTACCTCTGAACTATATTTGTGGGTTTAGAGTGTCAGCTCTTGGACCCATTGGTTGTACAGGAAATGTATGTGATTGTGCAACGATAAAGAATTTGTGTGTTTTACCTTTCCAGGAGTGCTGACCAGTGGAGATTCACAGGCTATGAGTTTCAAGGGGGGTTGTGGGGACATATAGGCACAGACCTCTGGTCAAAATCCTCCCTTGAAAACAGTTACGCCAAGTTCCCTGCTTCAGCACAGACCAGAAAGGTAAAAGGGGCATAGGCATGTGAGGTGTCCCTGACACAGTCAAGAGGTCCCTAGGTTAAGGTGGATACTCATTTAATGCCCAGGTCACCCAGAAGCTGTTTAAGGCATGACTCACCACTAAATTCCCTGCTTCAGCACAACCCAGAAAGGTAAAGGGGGCATTGGGATGTGAGGTATCCCTTAAACCGTCAAGGGGTCCCTAGCTTAATGGGGATACCTAGCTAATGCCCAGATCACCCTGAATCAAGTATAGGGGTTCAGGGGGTGCTCCAGTGTGTGTATATATATATATATATATATATATATATATATATATATATATATACATACATACATACACTGTGGGGTGCGGTTAAAGTCAGGTTTTGCAGAGTGTGAGGCATACTGTATATGCTTTTATATATACTGTATACTGTATATGTATACTGTATACATACATACATACATACATACATACATACATACATACATACTGTATATGTTTTTAGTGGGACTAAAAAGTACAAGTTCTCATTCTATCCCTCATCACCAAAAAGATTTAGACCTAAAAGCGTAAGGCATGTTTTATTAAACTGTGTGTCTTAAAACTTATGCTTGTGCACAGAAATGAGCTGGGACTCTCAGAACTAATGCGCTGACAGGCCTCTGGGCTTCCAAGTGGTACCAGGAGGAAGCGGACTGGGAGCAGCTGGGGTGATTATGTAACTGTTTTCACTTGTTTTTTCACTTGTTTGATTAATGTTGGAGGGTATATATACTAGGTAGACCCTCATTTGAGTATGCCTTGTCACTTGAAAAAGACCTGTTGGTCGAAACGTCGTGTGGCACAATAAATTCATTATCTTGAAATCCGTGTAGCGCTGGATCTCTCTCCTTTTTCCTCAGTGTACCAGGAGGTCCGGCAGGACGTCTGGGGATAAAAGCCCAGGGGATGTCCAACGTGTGACAGACATTTGGACAGGAGGGCGGGATTCAATTATCCACATCCGCAGATCAATGGACGCAATGTGCATGGCCATTTGGCTCCCCAGCCTGGTCGCGGCCTGTCACCGTGAGTGGCATGGAGGGGTCTCCCATGCCCCTGGGTTCATTCAGATTCTCAGGTAACCCAGTACGTCCTGCCAGCCGTGCTCTGATTAGCTGCTGAGAAACTCCTCAGGCTTTTTGATTGGGATATAAGGGTCCTGTGAATTAAACGGACAGGTTTTAAAAACCCTCACGCAGCTCAGATTGTTCGCTGTTTCTAAGGAGTTTTCTAATTATTCTCCATGTTCTGCAGTGTTCTCCAAGTGTTTCTGTCCTCTAAGATTCTCAGATGCTAAGTGTCCAGTTTCAAGTCTCCAGCAGAAAAGGGCTGCTTCAGCGCAGAGCTGCCCGGAATATTTTCTGTCCTGTTTATGCAACTGTTATCAGGGTGAGGATTCTCTGCACTTAGGAGAGACTAGGCTGTACCCCAATTCCCAACAAAGTGCGTCTGATTACTGTACATTGTGTAACATTGTGTGTTTGCCGTTTCCTGTGAATAAATGTACAATTTGTTTCATTAGCTGGTTTTGCTCAGTGATATGATCCTGTACAAAGGTGTAATTGCCTGGTCTGCCGTGACATACTTACTCTGGCAGCTCTGCCAGTAGCAGCCCTTACTCTCTGACGTCACACAGACAGAACACCCTAAGGGGGCGGTCCCAGTCCCCGCCACAGCGCACGGCTCGGCGTGCGCTGTGCTATCAAGCCCCGCCCCCCCAGTCCGGCCGGTCCCAGTCCCTACCTTGTCGCCCACCTTTCCCCAGCGGTGCGCGATAGCTTTTCAGGGAGGCAGGGGAATTTGACCTCGACATCTGCGATGGGGGCGTGGCCACGCCCCCGCCGGCGGTTCAGCCAATAAGGGTGAACCAGCCACGGGACGTCATGGCCACGCCCCCGCAAACCCACAGCCACGCCCCCTCCCATCGCAAACCTTCCCTCTCCCCCCAGACCGCAGATCGCGGTGTAGCGCTGTGCACGCGCCGCCCCCCCCCGCCTGGCGCGCGTGTCACAGTAAAGACTGGGGACCCAGCCTCACTCACAGATCTACGCTACATAGAATAACCCCCTGCCTTCCCCGGGGAGTGGCTAGTAAGCCAGCCAATTTCTGTCACAGGCCCCCATAACCTTAGTGAGAGGCCCCCCTAACCTTAGTGAGAGGCCCCCCTAACCTTAGTGAGAGGCCCCCCTAACCTTAGTGAGAGGCCCCCCTAACCTTAGTGAGAGGCCCCCCTAACCTTAGTGAGAGGCCCCCCTAACCTTAGTGAGAGGCCCCCCTAACCTTAGTGAGAGGCCCCCCTAACCTTAGTGAGAGGCCGCCCTAACCTTAGTGAGAGGCCCCCCTAACCTTAGTGAGAGGCCCCCCTAACCTTAGTGAGAGGTCCCCCTAACCTTAGTGAGAGGCCCCCCTAACCTTAGTGAGAGGCCCCCCTAACCTTAGTGAGAGGCCGCTATAACTTTATTGTTCACACCTGCTGAACAACGTAACATCGCTCCCTGAACATTTGAATGAATTCCCTTTAGGGATCATGCCCACACCCTATGGGGACTCACAGCCCACACCCTATGGGGACTCACAGCCCACACCCTATGGGGACTCACAGCACACACCCTATGGGGACTCACAGCCCACACCCTATGGGGACTCACAGCCCACACCCTATGGGGACTCACAGCCCACACCCTATGGGGACTCACAGCCCACACCCTATGGGGACTCACAGCCCACACCCTATGGGGACTCACAGCACACACCCTATGGGGACTCACAGCACACACCCTATGGGGACTCACAGCACACATCCTATGGGGACTCACAGCACACACCCTATGGGGACTCACAGCACACACCCTATGGGGACTCACAGCACACACCCTATGGGGACTCACAGCACACCCCCTATGGGGACTCACACCACACACCCTATGGGGACTCACAGCACACACCCTATGGGGACTCACAGCACACCCCCTATGGGGACTCACAGCACACACCCTATGGGGACTCACAGCACACACCCTATGGGGACTCACAGCACACACCCTATGGGGACTCACAGCACACACCCTATGGGGACTCACAGCACACACCCTATGGGGACTCACAGTGGGACTCGCGGCAAGAGAGACCTGGCTACATATATAACCGTGTAATGTGCCATTTGCATGGCAACTGGTGACACTCTGTTATACTATTTTCCCATTGGGTAACTGATCTGCCTAGTACTAAGTGCTAACTCTGGGACAGTAAACAAGCCTGTGATATAATCCGGGGTCACAAGTCGCGTCTATACAGAGCTGCGAGCGCCAACGGTAACGCGTCTGGTTACTCTTTATACGACCCCCGACAGTCCTGGGGTTTATATGTAATGTGGGTGACCCCCTGACTGGATATTATCAGGGACAGGCTCAGACAGTCCTGGGGTTTATATGTAATGTGGCTGACCCCCTGACTGGATATTATCAGGGACAGGCTCAGACAGTCCTGGGGTTTATATGTAATGTGGGTGACCCCCTGACTGGATATTATCAGGGACAGGCTCAGAAATCCTGGGGTTTATATGTAATGTGGGTGACCCACTGACTGGATATTATTAGGGACAGGCTCAGACAGTCCTGGGGTTTATATGTAATGTAGGGTGACCCCCTGACTGGATATTATCAGGGACAGGCTCAGACAGTCCTGGGGTTTATATGTAATGTGGGTGACCCCCTGACTGGATATTATCAGGGACAGGCTCAGACAGTCCTGGGGTTTATATGTAATGTGGGTGACCCCCTGACTGGATATTATCAGGGACAGGCTCAGACAGTCCTGGGGTTTATATGTAATGTGGGTGACCCCCTGACTGGATATTATCAGGGACAGGCTCAGACAGTCCTGGGTTTATATGGAATGTAGGGTGATCTCCTGACCCCACATTATTAGGGACAGGCTCAGACAGTCCTGGGTTTATATGTAATGTAGGGTGACATCTCTGCAGGGTTAAGATACCAAAATGGGCGGTTGATGATATCCAGGAGAGGCAGCCCTTAGTGACAGGTGGGAGAGATAAGCTGGGGGGGGGGGGGAGAAAGGGGGACAGTGAGAGAGGTGGAGAGGGAGAGAGCAGAGGGACAGTGAGAGAGGAGGGGAGGGAGGGAGCAGAGGGACAGTGAGAGAGGAGGAGAGGGAGAGAGAAGAGGGACAGTGAGAGAGGAGGAGAGGGAGAGAGCAGGGGGACAGTGAGAGGGAGAGAGCAGAGGGACAGTGAGAGAGGAGGAGAGGGAGGGAGCAGAGGGACAGTGACAGAGGAGGAGAGGGAGAGAGCAGAGGGACAGTGACAGAGGAGGAGAGGGAGAGAGCAGAGGGACAGTGAGAGAGGAGGAGAGGGAGAGAGCAGAGGGACAGTGAGAGAGGAGGAGAGGGAGAGAGCAGAGGGACAGTGAGAGAGGAGGAGAGGGAGAGAGCAGGGGGACAGTGGGAGAGGAGGGGTGGGAGGGAGCAGAGGGAGAGAGCAGAGGGACAGTGAGAGAGGAGGAGAGGGAGAGAGCAGAGGGACAGTGAGAGAGGAGGAGAGGGAGGGAGCAGAGGGACAATGGGAGAGGAGGAGAGGGAAGGAGCAGAGGGACAGTGAGAGAGGAGGAGAGGGAGAGAGCAGAGGGACAGTGACAGAGGAGGAGAGGGAGAGAGCAGAGGGACAGTGAGAGAGGAGGAGAGGGAGAGAGCAGAGGGACAGTGAGAGAGGAGGAGAGGGAGAGAGCAGGGGGACAGTGGGAGAGGAGGGGTGGGAGGGAGCAGAGGGAGAGAGCAGAGGGACAGTGAGAGAGGAGGAGAGGGAGAGAGCAGAGGGACAGTGAGAGAGGAGGAGAGGGAGGGAGCAGAGGGACAATGGGAGAGGAGGAGAGGGAAGGAGCAGAGGGACAGTGAGAGAGGAGGAGAGGGAGAGAGCAGAGGGACAGTGACAGAGGAGGAGAGGGAGAGAGCAGAGGGACAGTGAGAGAGGAGGAGAGGGAGAGAGCAGAGGGACAGTGAGAGAGGAGGAGAGGGAGAGAGCAGAGGGTCAGTGAGAGAGGAGGAGAGGGAGAGAGCAGAGGGACAGTGAGAGAGGAGGAGAGGAAGGGAGCAGAGGGACAGTGGGAGAGGAGGAGAGGGAGAGAGCAGTGGAGAGAGCAGAGGGACAATGAGAGAGGAGGAGAGGGAGAGAGCAGAGGAGGAGAGGGAGAGAGCAGAGGGACAGTGAGAGAGGAGGAGAGGGAGAGAGCAGAGGGACAGTGAGAGAGGAGGAGAGGGAGAGAGCAGAGGGAGAGAGCAGAGGGACAGTGACAGAGTAGGAGAGGGAGAGAGCAGAGGGACAGTGAGAGAGGAGGAGAGGGAGAGAGCAGGGGGACAGTGGGAGAGGAGGGGTGGGAGGGAGCAGAGGGACAATGGGAGAGGAGGAGAGGGAAGGAGCAGAGGGACAGTGAGAGAGGAGGAGAGGGAGAGAGCAGAGGGACAGTGACAGAGGAGGAGAGGGAGAGAGCAGAGGGACAGTGAGAGAGGAGGAGAGGGAGAGAGCAGAGGGACAGTGAGAGAGGAGGAGAGGGAGAGAGCAGAGGGACAGTGAGAGAGGAGGAGAGGAAGGGAGCAGAGGGACAGTGGGAGAGGAGGAGAGGGAGAGAGCAGTGGAGAGAGCAGAGGGACAATGAGAGAGGAGGAGAGGGAGAGAGCAGAGGGACAGTGACAGAGGAGGAGAGGGAGAGAGCAGAGGGACAGTGAGAGAGGAGGAGAGGGAGAGAGCAGAGGGACAGTGAGAGAGGAGGAGAGGGAGAGAGCAGAGGGAGAGAGCAGAGGGACAGTGACAGAGTAGGAGAGGGAGAGAGCAGAGGGAGAGTGACAGAGGAGGAGAGGGAGGGAGCAGAGGGAGAGAGCAGAGGGACAGTGACAGAGGAGGAGAGGGAGAGAGCAGAGGGAGAGAGCAGAGGGACAGTGACAGAGGAGGAGAGGGAGAGAGCAGAGGGACAGTGAGAGAGGAGGAGAGGGAGAGAGCAGAGGGACAGTGGGAGAGGAGGAGAGGGAGAGAGCAGAGGTACAGTGGGAGAGGAGGAGAGGGAGAGAGCAGAGGGACAGTGGGAGAGGAGGAGAGGGAGAGAGCAGAGGGACAGTGGGAGAGGAGGAGAGGGAGAGAGCAGAGGTACAGTGGGAGAGGAGGAGAGGGAGAGAGCAGAGGTACAGTGGGAGAGGAGGAGAGGGAGAGAGCAGAGGGACAGTGGGAGAGGAGGAGAGGGAGGGAGCAGAGGTACAGTGGGAGAGGAGGAGAGGGAGAGTGCAGAGGGACAGTGGGAGAGGAGGAGAGGGAGAGAGCAGAGGGACCGTGGGATATTACCCTGGTGGGGGGACAGTGGTCTCTGTATATAACTGATTGCAGGGCTGTGTTTTCTATGGGTCTGGAATACGCCTGCGCAGTAACTTTATCTGCCCCACCGCTCTTCCCTTCCCGTATACTCCCTCGCCACACTATTTGTGTTATAGTGTACACAGAGAGTGCTCTTCATTTAAATAGAAATACAGTATTTGGTTACACGTGTAGCCCCCTTTCCCCCTGTGTCAGGGCGACTGTGTGCTGCTATACCTGTGTGGCAAACAGGAGGCCCGATCCTCCGCCACTGGGGAGCCTGGGGTGTATGTGTATCTACTAAACTGCGCCTCCACCTGAGCGGGATCCTCACATAGTAGGATAGCCCCTCCCAAGACAATATGCCCAGTAATACTCGCACAGAGTATGGGGAACAGTATTTACTGGGAGGTAATAAACAGTAACAATAGGAACAGCAATAGACATATATATATACCAACCCGCAAAATATCCCCACAGTACGTGGGTGCAGGGGCACCAGCGTCCCAGTGTCCAGACCCCGATGGCCTTTCCCACCCCCAGTGTGGGACAGCGCTGCCCACGTGAGTGTTGGGGCACTTATGCGGCTACCCTCCCGGGCGCTCCAGCCCCCGGGTGTAACTGAACAGTCAACTGGCAGCCTGCTCCAACGATGCCTTCCGCCTCCGCGTGGGGTGGTCTCCAGCAGGAGCGTCCCACCATACACAGTCTCCGAACGTAGGTGGTCTGATCCCAGACCACACGTTACGCGTCACAGCGTGGCGCAGACACTGTGTCCCTGATTCTGCACAACACGGAAAAGGGTCCCTAACTGTGGGCTTCTCTATACAGCTGCAGGTGCCTACTGTGAGTGGAGGCCTGCAGGGGAAAGCTGGCATAGTCCCAGGGCTACTGGCACCTGGGACCCTACCTCCCTCTTCTGTACCCTGCTCCCAACTGCCCTAATGGCTATCACTGTTCTAACTGTTATAAATGCAGCAGCCCTATTGGGTGCTTGGAAACATGTGGTCTGCAGCCCCTGAGGCTGCTGGGACTTGTAGTTCCCAGTGGATTTATGGGTGTTATGGCCACCGCTGGCTCACAATCAATCTCCCTGCAGCAACCACACAGCCCTCCCCCTCACGCAGCCTGGAGGTAACAGGGGGACCTGGCTACATATGTGTATACCGGTATTACCTGTCTGGGCGTGTGTGACAGGATAAATAAAAGCCACCAGCTATATCCCTGGCAGACATATGTTTAGTCTGCAGTGCAGCAGTGATGAGGTTAACTTCAGCTGGGAAGCTCATGGCAATTAGTTGGATCCCAGCTGCCTAATCAAGGTGTGTTAAAAACCACAGGATGTGCACACATGCAGCTAACTGGTCAGGAGACAGGAGTGAGTTACTGAAGAGATTACTGATATAAGGTCTGTTTGCAAAGTACATTTTTTATGAACTGTTGTGTCCTGCATGCTGGAGAGAAACTGCTTTGTTTGCCATGCTAAAGAGAAACTGCTTTGTTTGCCACACTGAAGATAAGCTATTTTGTTTTGTCTGCTGAAGAGAAGCTATTTTGTTTTGTGTGCTGTATGTTTTAAGGCTAAATAAATAAGCCTTGTCAAGAGACCCCGCGTGTGTAGTTGCATGTACCCTGCAACAGCGTGTTTGTGTATACCGGTATAACCTGTCTGGGCGTGTATGTGTATGCCGGTATTACCTCTCTGGACATAGTGACCAGACCAGTTTGCGCCATGGAGAGGAGGAAACAGCATGGAGTGGAGTAAGGTGAGAGGTGCGTGTGTGTGTCTCGAGCATGTTGCACCTTTCACCATTGTTTCCGGTATGTTTGGAGAAGCCGCCTGGCTCCCTTACACCGGACCCCCTGCTGTACTAATCCCTGCTGGGGATATCGCAGGTTGCATTCCCGTGACTTTCCTCTGCAGCAGGGACAGTAACTCTGGCTCTATCTGTACAGACGTTCTGGTCAGCGGTTTTTTCTCGTGTGTCTATATTTTTTCATTACATACATTTAAAAAAAGGTTGAACAGCCCATTTAAGGCAGTCTGAATCGCAGTCAGCAACTAGCTTATCAAGTCTTCCAGGAAGTGGCTTTCACTCGCAAAGCAGGATACTGAACACTCACCCACGTGCGGTCAGCGCCCTGGTTTGGAGCAGCTCACCTCTGAATCTATTAGACAGGGTTATCATGGTGCGTAGTAGACTGGATACATGGACAGAATGATCTCTCAGACTCCTTTGGCTTTGACGATTCCTGATGTGGAGACACAGAATGTGATCAGATGTGACCCATGTGCAGAAAGTGGTGACTGGTGTCACTCTCCTCTGTAATATACACACCCACCGTCACTCCTACCAACTGTTGTGGCCAAGCACTGCCATCTACAGTACAGCACTTATACCTTCACCGGCTATCTCTGTAAGTCTCCCAACAAACCACTTAGATTGTAAGCTCTTCGGGGCAGGGATTTCCTTTCCTATTGTCTGACTTTGCTGCGCTTATTGTATTATTATAATTCCCTGTACTGTATTGTTTGTGACGCGCTGAGTACACTTTTGGCACTATATAAATAAAGACATACAATATATGTGGATCAGATTTCTCGGGACAGGCATCAGACCCCGGTCACAAGGCGAGCGCTGAAAATAAGAGAAAGTGGAAGCGCTCCACTGCTGCTTATCTCTTACAATATTATAGATTGAGCTTTTAACACATTTGTGCTGTTTTATCTGGATTGTAGGATAAATGTAGCAAAGACTTTACAAAAAAAAGAGAAAACTTAGTTTAAATGAAGCTGATTTGAAATAAAATCAAAGATTTGAAATAAAACTGGTGAAACAATATAGCTGCCGGGTTATGGGCTCGCTCCCACAGCCGGGTTATGGACTTGCTCCTGCTGCCGGGTTATGGACTTGCTCCCGCTGCCGGGTTATGGACTTGCTCCTGCTGCCGGGTTATGGACTTGCTCCCGCTGCCGGGTTATGGACTCGCTCCCACAGCCGGGTTAAGGACTTGCTCCCGCTGCCGGGTTATGGACTTGCTCCCGCTGCCGGGTTATGGACTTGCTCCCGCTGCCGGGTTATGGACTTGCTCCCACAGCCGGGTTATGGACTTGCTCCTGCTGCCGGGTTATGGACTTGCTCCCGCTGCCGGGTTATGGACTTGCTCCTGCTGCCGGGTTATGGACTTGCTCCCGCTGCCGGGTTATGGACTCGCTCCCACAGCCGGGTTAAGGACTTGCTCCCGCTGCCGGGTTATGGACTTGCTCCCGCTGCCGGGTTATGGACTTGCTCCCGCTGCCGGGTTATGGACTTGCTCCCGCTGCCGGGTTATGGACTTGCTCCTGCTGCCGGGTTATGGACTTGCTCCTGCTGCCGGGTTATGGACTCGCTCCCACAGCCGGGTTATGGACTTGCTCCCGCTGCCGGGTTATGGACTTGCTCCTGCTGCCGGGTTAAGGACTTGCTCCTGCTGCCGGGTTAAGGACTTGCTCCCGCTGCCGGGTTAAGGACTTGCTCCCGCTGCCGGGTTAAGGACTTGCTCCTGCTGCCGGGTTAAGGACTTGCTCCCGCTGCCGGGTTAAGGACTTGCTCCTGCTGCCGGGTTATGGACTTGCTCCTGCTGCCGGGTTATGGACTTGCTCCTGCTGCCGGGTTATGGACTCGCTCCCACAGCCGGGTTATGGACTTGCTCCCGCTGCCGGGTTATGGACTTGCTCCTGCTGCCGGGTTATGGACTTGCTCCCGCTGCCGGGTTAAGGACTTGCTCCTGCTGCCGGGTTATGGACTTGCTCCCGCTGCTGGGTTAAGGACTTGCTCCCGCTTTAAGGACTTGCTCCCGCTGCCGGGTTATGGACTTGCTCCTGCTGCCGGGTTATGGACTTGCTCCCGCTGCCGGGTTATGGACTTGCTCCTGCTGCCGAGTTATGGACTTGCTCCTGCTGCCGAGTTATGGACTTGCTCCCGCTGCCGGGTTATGGACTTGCTCCCGCTGCAGGGTTATGGACTTGCTCCTGCTGCCGGGTTATGGACTTGCTCCCGCTGCCGGGTTATGGACTTGCTCCTGCTGCCGGGTTATGGATTTGCTCCTGCTGCCGAGGTTATGGACTTGCTCCCGCTGCCGGGTTATGGACTTGCTCCCGCTGCCGGGTTATGGGCTCGCTCCCGCTGCCGGGTTATGGACTTGCTCCTGCTGCCGGGTTATGGGCTCGCTCCCGCTGCCGGGTTATGGACTTGCTCCTGCTGCCGGGTTATGGGCTCGCTCCCGCTGCCGGGTTATGGGCTCGCTCCCGCTGCCGGGTTAAGGACTTGCTCCTGGTGCCGAATTAAGGAATTGCTCCCGCTGCCGGGTTATGGACTTGCTCCTGGTGCCGGGTTATGGGCTCGCTCCCTGCTGCCGGGTTATGGACTTGCTCCCTTCTGCCGGGTTATGGACTTGCTCCCGCTGCCGGGTTATGGATTTGCTCCTGCTGCCGAGGTTATGGACTTGCTCCCGCTGCCGGGTTATGGACTTGCTCCCGCTGCCGAGGTTATGGACTTGCTCCCGCTGCCGAGGTTATGGACTTGCTCCCGCTGCCGGGTTATGGACTTGCTCCCGCTGCCGGGTTATGGGCTCGCTCCCGCTGCCGGGTTAAGGACTTGCTCCTGCTGCCGGGTTATGGGCTCGCTCCCGCTGCCGGGTTATGGGCTCGCTCCCGCTGCCGGGTTAAGGACTTGCTCCTGGTGCCGAATTAAGGAATTGCTCCCGCTGCCGGGTTATGGGCTCGCTCCCTGCTGCCGGGTTATGGACTTGCTCCCTTCTGCCGGGTTATGGACTTGCTCCCGCTGCCGGGTTATGGGCTCGCTCCCGCTGCCGGGTTATGGGCTCGCTCCCGCTGCCGGGTTATGGGCTCGCTCCCGCTGCCGGGTTATGGGCTCGCTCCCGCTGCCGGGTTATGGGCTCGCTCCCGCTGCCGGGTTAAGGACTTGCTCCTGCTGCCGGGTTATGGACTTGCTCCCGCTGCCGAGTTATGGACTTGCTCCTGCTGCCGGGTTATGGACTTGCTCCTGCTGCTGGGTTATGGACTCGCTCCTGCTGCCGGGTTATGGGCTCGCTCCTGCTGCCGGGTTAAGGACTTGCTCCTGCTGCCGGGTTATGGACTTGCTCCCGCTGCCGGGTTATGGGCTCGCTCCCGCTGCCGGGTTATGGGCTCGCTCCTACTGCCGGGTTATGGGCTCGCTCCCGCTGCCGGGTTAAGGACTTGCTCCCGCTGCCGGGTTAAGGACTTGCTCCTGGTGCCGAATTAAGGAATTGCTCCCGCTGCCGGGTTATGGACTTGCTCCTGGTGCCGAATTAAGGACTTGCTCCCGCTGCCGGGTTATGGACTTGCTCCTGCTGCCGGGTTATGGACTTGCTCCTGCTGCCGGGTTAAGGACTTGCTCCTGCTGCCGGGTTAAGGACTTGCTCCTGCTGCCGGGTTAAGGACTTGCTCCCGCTGCCGGGTTATGGGCTCGCTCCCGCTGCCGGGTTATGGACTTGCTCCCGCTGCCGGGTTATGGACTTGCTCCCGCTGCCGGATTATGGACTTGCTCCCGCTGCCGGGTTATGGGCTCGCTCCCGCTGCCGGGTTATGGGCTCGCTCCTACTGCCGGGTTATGGGCTCGCTCCTACTGCCGGGTTATGGGCTCGCTCCCGCTGCCGGGTTAAGGACTTGCTCCCGCTGCCGGGTTAAGGACTTGCTCCTACTGCCGGGTTATGGACTTGCTCCTGCTGCCGGGTTATGGACTTGCTCCCGCTGCCGGGTTTTGGACTTGCTCCCGCTGCCGGGTTATGGACTTGCTCCCGCTGCAAGGTTAAGGACTTGCTCCCGCTGCCGGGTTATGGACTTGCTCCCGCTGCCGGGTTATGGACTTGCTCCCGCTGCAAGGTTATGGACTTGCTCCCGCTGCCGGGTTATGGACTTGCTCCTGCTGCCGGGTTAAGGACTTGCTCCCGCTGCCGGGTTAAGGACTTGCTCCCGCTGCCGGGTTATGGACTTGCTCCTGCTGCCGGGTTATGGGCTCGCTCCCGCTGCCGGGTTATGGACTTGCTCCTGCTGCCGGGTTATGGACTTGCTCCTGCTGCCGGGTTATGGACTTGCTCTTGCTGCCGGGTTAAGGACTTGCTCCCGCTGCCGGGTTATGGACTTGCTCTTGCTGCCGGGTTAAGGACTTGCTCCCGCTGCCGAGGTTAAGGACTTGCTCCTGGTGCCGAATTAAGGAATTGCTCCCTGCTGCCGGGTTATGGACTTGCTCCCGCTGCCGGGTTAAGGACTTGCTCCTGCTGCCGGGTTAAGGACTTGCTCCTGCTGCCGGGTTATGGACTTGCTCCCGCTGCCGGGTTAAGGTCTTGCTCTTGCTGCCGGGTTATGGACTTGCTCCTGCTGCCGGGTTAAGGACTTGCTCCTGCTGCCGGGTTAAGGACTTGCTCCCGCTGCCGGGTTATGGACTTGCTCCCGCTGCCGGGTTAAGGACTTGCTCCTGCTGCCGGGTTATGGACTTGCTCCTGCTGCCGGGTTAAGGACTTGCTCCCGCTGCCGGGTTAAGGACTTGCTCCCGCTGCCGGGTTATGGGCTCGCTCCCGCTGCCGGGTTATGGACTTGCTCCCGCTGCCGGGTTATGGACTTGCTCCCGCTGCCGGGTTATGGACTTGCTCCTGCTGCCGGGTTATGGGCTCGCTCCCGCTGCCGGGTTATGGGCTCGCTCCCGCTGCCGGGTTATGGGCTCGCTCCTACTGCCGGGTTATGGGCTCGCTCCTACTGCCGGGTTATGGGCTCGCTCCCGCTGCCGGGTTAAGGACTTGCTCCCGCTGCCGGGTTAAGGACTTGCTCCTACTGCCGGGTTATGGGCTCGCTCCTACTGCCGGGTTATGGGCTCGCTCCCGCTGCCGGGTTATGGACTTGCTCCCGCTGCCGGGTTAAGGACTTGCTCCCGCTGCCGGGTTAAGGACTTGCTCCTACTGCCGGGTTAAGGACTTGCTCCTGGTGCCGAATTAAGGAATTGCTCCCGCTGCCGGGTTAAGGACTTGCTCCCGCTGCCGGGTTAAGGACTTGCTCCCGCTGCCGGGTTAAGGACTTGCTCCCGCTGCCGGGTTAAGGACTTGCTCCTGCTGCCGGGTTAAGGACTTGCTCCTGCTGCAGGGTTATGGACTTGCTCCTGCTGCCGGGTTAAGGACTTGCTCCTGCTGCCGGGTTAAGGACTTGCTCCCGCTGCCGGGTTATGGACTTGCTCCTGCTGCCGGGTTAAGGACTTGCTCCTGCTGCCGGGTTAAGGACTTGCTCCTGCTGCCGGGTTATGGACTTGCTCCCGCTGCCGGGTTAAGGACTTGCTCCTGCTGCCGGGTTATGGACTTGCTCCTGCTGCCGGGTTATGGACTTGCTCCCGCTGCCGGGTTATGGACTTGCTCCCGCTGCCGGGTTATGGACTTGCTCCTGCTGCCGGGTTAAGGACTTGCTCCTGCTGCCGGGTTATGGACTTGCTCCCGCTGCCGGGTTATGGACTTGCTCTTGCTGCCGGGTTATGGACTTGCTCCTGCTGCCGGGTTAAGGACTTGCTCCTGCTGCCGGGTTAAGGACTTGCTCCTGCTGCCGGGTTATGGACTTGCTCCCGCTGCCGGGTTAAGGACTTGCTCCTACTGCCGGGTTATGGACTTGCTCCCGCTGCCGGGTTATGGACTTGCTCCTACTGCCGGGTTATGGACTTGCTCCCGCTGCCGGGTTAAGGACTTGCTCCCGCTGCCGGGTTATGGACTTGCTCCTACTGCCGGGTTAAGGACTTGCTCCTACTGCCGGGTTAAGGACTTGCTCCTGCTGCCGGGTTATGGACTTGCTCCTACTGCCGGGTTAAGGACTTGCTCCTGCTGCTGGGTTATGGACTTGCTCCCGCTGCCGGGTTATGGACTTGCTCCCGCTGCCGGGTTATGGACTTGCTCCCGCTGCCGGGTTATGGACTTGCTCCCGCTGCCGGGTTAAGGACTTGCTCTTGCTGCCGGGTTATGGACTTGCTCTTGCTGCCGAGGTTAAGGGCTTGCTCCTGCTGCCAGGTTATGGATTTTCTCCCGCTGCTGGGTTATGGACTTGCTCCCGCTGCCGGGTTATGGACTTGCTCCCGCTGCCAGATTATGGACTTGCTCCCGCTGCCGGGTTATAGACTTGCTCCTGCTGCCGGGTTATGGACTTGCTCCTGCTGCCGGGTTATGGACTTGCTCCCGCTGCCGGGTTATGGACTTGCTCCCGCTGCCGGGTTATGGACTTGCTCCCGCTGCCGGGTTAAGGACTTGCTCCCGCTGCCGGGTTATGGACTTGCTCCCGCTGCCGAGTTATGGACTTGCTCCTGCTGCCGGGTTAAGGACTTGCACCTGCTGCCGGGTTATGGACTTGCTCCTGCTGCCGGGTTATGGACTTGCTCCCGCTGCCGGGTTATGGACTTGCTCCCGCTGCCGGGTTATGGACTTGCTCCCGCTGCCGGGTTATAGACTTGCTCCCGCTGCCGGGTTATGGACTTGCTCCCGCTGCCGGGTTATGGACTTGCTCCCGCTGCCGGGTTATGGACTTGCTCCCGCTGCCGGGTTATGGACTTGCTCCCGCTGCCGGGTTAAGGACTTGCTCCTGCTGCCGGGTTAAGGACTTGCTCCCGCTGCCGGGTTATGGACTTGCTCCCGCTGCTGAGTTATGGACTTGCTCCCGCTGCCGGGTTAAAGACTTGCTCCCGCTGCCGGGTTAAAGACTTGCTCCCGCTGCCGGGTTAAGGACTTGCTCCCGCTGCCGGGTTATGGGCTCGCTCCCGCTGCCGGGTTATGGGCTTGCTCCTGCTGCCGGGTTAAGGACTTGCTCTTGCTGCCGGGTTATGGACTTGCTCCTGCTGCCGGGTTATGGACTTGCTCCTGCTGCCGGGTTAAGGACTTGCTCCCGCTGCCGGGTTATGGGCTCGCTCCCGCTGCCGGGTTATGGACTTGCTCCCGCTGCCGGGTTATGGACTTGCTCCCGCTGCCGGGTTATGGACTTGCTCCCGCTGCCGGGTTATGGGCTCGCTCCCGCTGCCGGGTTATGGGCTCGCTCCCGCTGCCGGGTTATGGACTTGCTCCCGCTGCCGGGTTATGGACTTGCTCCCGCTGCCGGGTTATGGACTTGCTCCCGCTGCCGGGTTATGGACTTGCTCCTGCTGCCGGGTTATGGACTTGCTCCCGCTGCCGGGTTATGGACTTGCTCCCGCTGCCGGGTTAAGGACTTGCTCCCGCTGCCGGGTTATGGACTTGCTCCCGCTGCCGGGTTATGGACTTGCTCCTGCTGCCGGGTTATGGACTTGCTCCCGCTGCCGGGTTATGGACTTGCTCCCGCTGCCGGGTTATGGACTTGCTCCTGCTGCCGGGTTATGGACTTGCTCCTGCTGCCGGGTTATGGACTTGCTCCTGCTGCCGGGTTAAGGACTTGCTCCCGCTGCCGGGTTAAGGACTTGCTCCCGCTGCCGGGTTATGGACTTGCTCCTGCTGCCGGGTTATGGACTTGCTCCTGCTGCCGGGTTATGGACTTGCTCCTGCTGCCGGGTTATGGACTTGCACCCGCTGCCGGGTTATGGACTTGCTCCTGGTGCCGGGTTAAGGACTTGCTCCCGCTGCCGGGTTATGGACTTGCTCCTGCTGCCGGGTTATGGACTTGCTCCTGCTGCCGGGTTATGGACTTGCTCCCGCTGCCGGTTTATGGACTTGCACCTGCTGCCGGGTTATGGACTTGCTCCTGGTGCCGAGTTAGGCTAAGGCCCCGCTCCCAGAGTCAGCGCACCTGCACTGCTGACAGGCGGTGCGCTGAGATACACAGACCGCGATATGCGGTCTGTAAGGAGCCGGAGCGGGAGGTGGGCGGGTGGTGGGCAGTTTGACAGGGAGGGGGGGCGTGGCTTGAGTGGAGGGACCCGCTACTCCCCCCCCCCCCCCTCCCTCCACGGACTCGGGCTGGAGCTGGAGCTTCGGTAAGTATTAAACACACACACACGCAGGCACTCATACACACATACACACACACACACACACAGGCAGGCACTCACGCACTCATACACACACGCGCGCACACACAGGCAGGCACTCACACACTCATACACACAGACAGGCACTCACGCACTCACACACACACACACACACACACACAGACAGAGACAGGCACGCACACACATACACACACAGACAGGCACGCACACACACAGACACACACACAGAGAAAGGCACTCACCTGCTTTCACTCCACACTCCTCCCCGCTCCCCGAAGCCTCTCCTCCTCCCGCAGCCTCCCCTCCCCATTGGCTCACAGCCACACACGTGACGCGTCGAAGCTAGGAAACACCATTCTCTTGTGTCTCCAGCGGCTGACGCGCGACAGCGTGTAGTGCTCTGTGCAGCCAGGGGGGACCGGGACCGGCTCGCGAGGATTCCCCTGCTGGTGGGGAACTCGCTACATTGCCACCCGCGCCAACGAGCGCAGCGGGACCGAGGCCTTAAGGGCTTGCTCCTGCTGCCAATGGAAAAATCACAATTGCACCGGTAGATAATGTTGCTGCTTTCTCTTGGGGACCCCGGTGACCATTTCTGTAGCCCACCACCATAAATGTGATTGTCCAGGGTGTCATAAAAAATCTCAACATATATCTCTGAAACCAGGGGTCCCAGGACACTGGGGGACCCCTAATCAGCTCTAGGGGAGCCCCCAGTTCAGGAAGCAAATTAAAATATTTTAGCAAATGGATGTAAGTATCTCGGGAAGCAGGGGGTCCCCGGAGCTGAAATGAGTGGGGTTCTACTCCAGAGACTCCCCACTTCAATCCTATTATTGTAATTGAAAAAAAACCTCTGCCATTGCACTGCCTCTTTAAGGGATCACTTTGCCACTTTAAGGGATCACTTTGCCTCTTTAAGGGATCACTTTGCCACTTTAAGGGATCACTTTGCCACTTTAAGGGATCACCGTGCCTCTTTAAGGGATCACTTTGCCACTTTAAGGGATCACTTTGCCTCTTTAAGGGATCACTTTGCCCCTTTAAGAGATCACTTTGCTTCTTTAAGGGATCACTTTGCTTCTTTAAGGGATCACTTTGCCTCTTTAAGGGATCACTTTGCCTCTGTAAGGGATCACTTTGCCTCTTTAAGGGATCAGTTTGCCTCTAAGGGATCACGTGCCTCTTTAAGGGATCACGTGCCTCTTTAGGGGATCACTTTGCCTCTTTAAGGGATCACTTTGCCACTTTAAGGGATCACCGTGCCTCTTTAAGGGATGTATGTATGTATGTATGTCTTTATTTGTATAGCGCCATAAAATGTACATAGCGCTTCACAGTAGTAATACATGTCATATAAATAACAAATATAAATAACACATCATGGGAATAAGTGCTTCAGACATACTGTAAAAGTAACATTAAGGAAGGAGTCCCTGCTCCGAGGAGCTTACAATCTATTTGGTAGGTAGGGAGAACGTACAGAGACAGTAGGAGGGAATACTAGTAAGTGCGTCTGCAGGAGGCCAAGCTTTGTGTCATGTGTCCATGATTATCCAGTGCTACTCATATGCTTCTTTAAGCAGATGTGTCTTAAGGTGGGTCTTAAAGGTGGATAGCGAGGGGGCTAGTCGGGTATTGAGGGGAAGAGCATTCCAGAGGTGTGGGGCAGAAAGTGAGAAAGGTTTAAGGCGGGAGAGAGCTTTAGATACAAAGGGGGTAGAAAGAAGACATCCTTGAGAAGAACGCAAGAGTCGTGATGGTGCATAGCGAGAAATTAGGGCTGAGATGTAATGAGGGGCAGAAGAATGTAAAGCTTTAAAAGTGAGCAGTAGAATTGAGTGTGAGATACGCGATTTAATCGGAAGCCAGGACAGGGATTTCAGCAGGGGAGACGCTGAGACAGATTTAGGAAAGAGTAGAGTGATTCTGGCAGCAGTGTTTAGGATAGATTGTAGGGGAGACAGGTGAGGTAGGAAGGCCGGACAGCAGGAGGTTGCAGTAATCGAGACGTGAGAGAATGAGGGCCTGAGTCAGAGTTTTAGCAGTTGAGTAACAGAGGAAAGGGCGTATCTTTGTGATATTGCGGAGGAAAAAGCGACAAGTTTTAGAAACGTTTTGAATATGAGAGGAGAATGAGAGAGAGGAATCAAGTGTGACCCCTAGGAAGCGTGCTTGGGCTACTGGGTGAATGATCGTATTTCCAATAGCAATGTGGAAGGATGTAGTAGGGCCAGGTTTGGGAGGTAGTATAAGGAGCTCTGTTTTTGCCATGTTAAGTTTCAGTCGGCGGATGGCCATCCAGGATGATATTCCAGAGAGGCATTCAGAAACTTTGGTCTGTATAGCAGGTGTAAGGTCAGGGGTTGAAAGGTAAATTTGTGTGTCGTCAGCATAGAGGTGATATTTAAACCCAAAAGATGTGATTAGGTCACCTAGAGAGAGTGTGTAGAGAGAAAAGAGAAGGGGTCCCAGGACAGAGCCCTGGGGTACCCCCACAGAGAGATCAATAGAGGAGGAGGAGGTGTTAGCAAAAGAGACACTGAAGGTACGATGGGAGAGGTAAGAGGAGATCCAGGATAAAGCTTTGTTCCGAATACCAAGAGTATGGAGAATGTGAAGGAGAAGAGGGTGGTCCACGGTGTCGAATGCTGCAGAGAGGTCGAGTAATATGAGCAGAGTGTAATGACCTCTGTCTTTAGCAGCGTGGAGGTCGTCAGTTATTTTAGTGAGGGCTGTTTCAGTAGAGTGAGCAGTGCGGAAGCCAGATTGTAGAGGGTCTAGTACAGAATAGGTGTTGAGAAAGTGTAGCAATCGAGAGAATACAAGACGTTCAAGGAGTTTGGAGGCAAAAGGCAGGAGGGAGACAGGTCGATAGTTAGAAGGACAGGTAGGGTCAAGCTTGCTGTTTTTGAGTAATGGTATAACGGTTGCATGCTTGAAGGATGAAGGAAAGGTACCAGAGTAGAGGGAAGAGTTAAAGATCTGTGTGAGCATAGGGATTATAGAAGGAGCAAGAGATCACTTTGCCACTTTAAGGGATCACTGTGCCTCTTTAAGGGATCACTTTGCCACTTTAAGGGATCACCGTGCCTCTTTAAGGGATCACTGTGCCTCTTTAAGGGATCACTTTGCCTCTTTAAGGGATCTCTAGGTTCTTGTGATGGGTTAAGGAACATTTCCTTTTTTGTCTGGGAAAAGTTAGAAACACGATGTGTTCTGAGTCCATCTCCCTGCTACATCGGAAGAAACGGGCAGTATTACATAGATTGCGCTTTGTGTGTATTCATTAAAAGGTAATACTACATACATGTGTATGTGCTGGTGTTCCTGTGAGTGTATAACTAGAGGAGTGCACGTTGCGCATGCAGGTCCTAACACTACCTGTGAGAATTCTGTTACCTCTGCGGGGGAGGGAGACTGGTCTCAGGGGACCTGTCCTGCACAGGTACATGGAAACACCTGCTACTTAAAAAGTGGGGTGTGGCGAGCTTAAACCCTGGGAGGAGGGGCCACTAACCTCCAGCCAACTGGTACCAGTTGTAAATTAAAATGAATGAACACACAATCCCAGCAAGCTCTAACGTCAGAACCTGGTAGGACCTGGTCATGTCGTGATGTGGCTGCATACTGGTCATGTCGTGACGTGGCTGCAGGCTTATAACGCTTTGGCCAAAGTGTTTAAATGACCCTTACTCATGAGAATACTAACACTGAAGTATTTAACTATGTATTTTGTCACAATGGATGTAGCATTGGTTAATTGTGTCTTTTGTATTTTTAAGGTTGTGTGTGTTATATGATATGTCAGTGTGTGCAGTCCTCATTTTGCTATATCTTTAATTACCTATATACTGAAGTATATACTAACCCAAGGATGTTAAGTCAACTGCAACTGGTTGACGCCTCCTTCAGCTTCGCTGCGTCCAATGACACCTCAACGTCACCTGGCGATGCATTTCCGTGACCAGGAGGAAGCCACTGCTCTATAAAAAGAACATTGCTGCCCATCTGAAGTTCGCCAAAGAGCACATAGATGATTCACAAGACTTCGCTGGACAGACGAGCCAAAGGTACAACTTTTTGGCATCAATGAGAAACGTTATGTTTGCCGAAAACCAAAACTGTGTTCGAACAGAAGAACCTCATCCCAACCGTCAAGCATGGTGGTGAAGGTGTGACGGTTTGGGGCTGCTTTGTTGCCTCAGGACCTGGGTGGCTTGCCATCATTGACACATCCATGAATTCTGCATTATATCAGAAGATTCTCGAAGAAAATGTCAGGCGATCCGTCTGTGAGCTGAAGCGAAAGTTCTGTAAGGAGAAATTGGCCAAAATTCCTCAAACCCGATGTGAGAGACTGACCAGCAGAAACTGGAAACACTTAGTTGAAGTCATTGCTGCTCAAGGGGGAGCGACCAGGCACTGAATCTAAGGCTGCGACCACGGTACAGCGACGCGCGCTTGGCGCAATCGAATACATGATAGTAGGTGCACATGTCCACACTGTGTGCGCGCGCGCACGCACACACACACGCACGCATGCACACACACGTGCACGTATGCTTTTCAATGCTCTGCGCTTGGGGAGACAGGCAAAATTGATTTCTAAGCGTGCTGAAGGGTCTCATGACATGGCAACAACGAATGTGATGTCACAATGCTTCTGTCTCTGACACGCCCTGATCCAGGCAATGCCACCCCCCCCCCCTCCCTTATGTGCCACGCCCCCGCTCACGCTGGTATATTCCTGCAGGGCAGGCCAGCGCTCCTGCTCAGAGAGTTGGTGACGTCACAGTGCTCAAGCATGAGCGCGCGTCGCTGCAGCGTGGCCGCAGCCTAAAGGGTCACATACTTTCTCACACATTGATATTAAATGTTGAATCATTTGTGGAGGAATACATGTTGAAAAACGCTGATGATTTTGTGGGATTTGTTAGATCAGCGTAAGAGACGTGTGCAGAGGTGTTCTCAGGGAGACCGATTTGGGAGATATGAATCATGACTTTATTCAGCCTGTCACTTTAAACTACAGTTTAAGGCAAAATACATCTATGTGCAAAGAAACCACCACCTATCCCTGTGTAAGGGCGGACTCACTCCCCCAATCCCTCTCTGCAAGGCTGGGGGGAAAGCCCCTTACCCACCTATCCCTGTGTAAGGGCGGACTCACTCTCCCAGTCCCTCTCTGCAAGGCTGGGGGGAAAGCCCCTTACCCACCTATCCCTGTGTAAGGGCTGACTCACTCTCCCAGTCCCTCTCTGCAAGGCTGGGGGGAAAGCCCCTTACCCACCTATCACCCCAAAGTATAAAGAGGTACATGTAAGCAGGGGCTCTTTGTGGCAGTCTCTGAGTGTGTCTGCCGGCCAGCCTCTGGCAGGTTCCTGAGTCTGAGTGGGTGTCTGTTGAGGGGCCAGCCTCTGGCAGGTTCCTGAGTCTGAGTTGGTGTCTGACGGCCAGCCTCTGGCAGGTTCCTGAGTCTGAGTGGGTGTCTGTTGAGGGGCCAGCCTCTGGCAGGTTCCTGAGTCTGAGTGGGTGTCTGTTGAGGGGCCAGCCTCTGGCAGGTTCCTGAGTCTGAGTGGGTGTCTGACGGCCAGCCTCTGGCAGGTTCCTGAGTCTGAGTGGGTGTCTGACGGCCAGCCTCTGGCAGGTTCCTGAGTCTGAGTGGGTGTCTGACGGCCAGCCTCTGGCAGGTTCCTGAGTCTGAGTGGGTGTCTGACGGCCAGCCTCTGGCAGGTTCCTGAGTCTGAGTGGGTGTCTGACGGCCAGCCTCTGGCAGGTTCCTGAGTCTGAGTGGGTGTCTGTTGAGGGGCCAGCCTCTGGCAGGTTCCTGGGTCTGAGTGGGTGTCTGACGGCCAGCCTCTGGCAGGTTCCTGAGTCTGAGTGGGTGTCTGTTGAGGGGCCAGCCTCTAGCAGGTTCCTGAGTCTGAGTGGGTGTCTGACGGCCAGCCTCTGGCAGGTTCCTGAGTCTGAGTGGGTTTCTGTTGAGGGGCCAGCCTCTGGCAGGTTCCTGGGTCTGAGTGGGTATCTGTTGAGTGGTCACGAGTAAGGACATACTGCCCGCATATATGTATCATATCTCCTCTCAGACCACATCCTCTCCAGCATACATCTGATGTGCCTGGGGAGACCTGGCTCAGCCCACTGGGGATTTGGTGCCATTAAAATACAATTTTGTACTGTATAAATTTCCCTTCGTTATCGTGCAAATGGAAGTTTTAGCTGCCGATTCCCAGATATCCTCCCGGGTTTCCCCATCTATTTCTACATTGAGGACTTCAGCCCATTTTAACATATAATTATGATTCTGAGGAGTTGATGCTAGAATTAATTCCTCATATATTCTCGAGATCAGCCCCTGTTGATACACACCTTTTTTTTTTTTACAAAGTCTTAAATTTTTTGTTAAATCAGGAAATTTCTCTGTGATAATTTCAACAAATAATGTCTAATTTGAAAAAAACTAAAAATTGGAATATCATGTGTTTGATATTTTATTTGTATCTCTTTAAATGTCATTTTCTGCTACCAAGTCATTTACCATTGAAATATGTAGCTCTCTGAATTGTTTGAATGTATTTTTGGCGAATCCTGGTTTAAACTC